>NW_023331516.1:0-38252 GCF_011100685.1 Canis lupus familiaris
AATCACTATTTTATTTAATCTTCACAAAAACTCAAAGAGGGAAATACGGTTTTATTTTCTGTTTTATAGATGTGGAGATTGAGGCTCTTAGATGTCTTCCTGAGATCTGGGTTAGCCTTTAGCACAGGTTCTGACCTCAGGTCCATCTGAGAACAAAGCTGCAGGTAGGGTAGTATTTTAGTGAAGTGCTTTTCTTCTTTTTAAAGAATTCTCCCAAGTGAGTATTGGTCTCTGGGTCTCTGTGACTATGAGCTTGGTCTGGAATGATTTGAGGTGGCATGGAGAACCAAACCTGGGTCTTTGCCAGCAACAGCATTGCTTCCACTTGCCTTTCTCAAGTCCCATTGCCAGCTTGGCTCCTTGAATGCTTTATCTTGCCATAGGTACCCAGTCTCGAAATGTAGGCTCTAAAGTCAATGTCATTTTAACTATGTCATCGGGAATAGCCAGCTGAGTTATTGAGTCATACAATTGTAGGGTTGGACATGACCTTATAGACCATCTGAACCTCTCTTTCTCCAGGTGATCAGGCTGGTGGTCTCTAGGGAATGAAGAATTTGTCTAAGTCAAACTAGTGGGGTGGGGGCAGTCTGAATGAGAAACCACATATATTCACTCTTTCAACCATAAGGTATTAGTACACGCCATGTACTTTACCTTGGCAATAGATATTTTCCTCTTGACACTATAGTATACTATGTTGAAACGCCATTAAAGAAATAAATATTGAATAAGATTTTTTTTTACTTTTTAAAAATATTTTTTTTTTTTTATTCATGAGAGACAGAGAGAGAGAAAGAGGGGGGAGGGAGAAGCAGGCTCCAGGCAGGGAGCCTGACATGGGACTTGATTCCGGGTCTCCAGGATCATGCCCTGGGCTAAAGGCGGCACTAAACCGCTGAGCCACCTGGGCTGCTCAAGATTTTGTTTTTTAATTTTTAGAGAAAGGAGCTGTTTTTCATTTATTTTAAAATCCTTACTTGAAAAACATTGATCATTCCTCATCAAAAAGAGAAACAGAAAATGAAATCGTTGTCTTAGAATATCCAGCAATAAAGATAAGCTCACAGGAGACCAAGACAACTCTTAAGGGTTTTTTTTTTTTCTACTGATTCAAATATTACTACTTTGTAGGAATTTGGGTAAGAATCTGGAGGCTAAATCTCGATACACAGTTCCTTTAAGCTAATATAATTGCAACAACAACAAAAAATGAGGTGGGCACGGAGGAGGATATCATATCCTAGATACTGACATTTCAAATAGCAGTAGTTTGTGTTTCAGATGGGTACAGGCCGATGGGACACATGCCCTATAATAACCAGTACATTGCGGGTGTGTTTTGATGTCCTCTGCTCTTCTCACAAAATTTAAATCTGTTTATATAGTTCTTTGGCACAGTCATAGGACAAGAAGGCTACCTCCCCTGAAAGACCCTTCCTAATCACCAAAACTAAATTTAACCATCCTGTCACTACCAAATGGTTCCCTCTCAATCAACTCACCTTCCTTATTTTCTGCCTAGTGCTTATGGCTATCTGGAATTGTCTAGTTAGTCTACTTATTTACCTGCTTCTTGCCCATCCCAGCCACTCACATCCAAATGTGAAAGTGGGGATTTCATCGGTTCTGTTCACCACTGTTTTTTGAGTCCAGCTGGGAGCCTGACACATTACCACCAAGCAATAAATGTCTGTTCAATAGATGCATGAGTTTGCAATGGCACAGACTTGACCTGAAGTATTTTCTCTGAGGAGATAGAGTAACATAGGGACTGGGGAGGAGAACTTGGAGCTCTAAGTGGCTAAACAGCAAAGTGCGCTGTCCTGAGAATGTCGCGGCACCTCGGGAACCTGCACTTGATCTCCAGAATACCATGGGCTTACATTTCCCTGGACCAGGAGCTGCCCTGCTGAGAGTTCCATAGAGACTCTGGTCTCTTTGCCTACCGAGTCTAAGCATACTTGCATGTAGGTTAGCAGTGGGACAGCAATATGGTAATAATATGTGTGGGATGGATAGAAGGTATGTCTAGAAGGGATACTCCCCTGAGCTGTGAGAATCATCCTGGTGTGACTCAGGATCTGGGATACCCTATTAATTCCCCTTTGACAGATAAATAATAGATACCAGAACATACTCTATGGGATAGTACATTGTTAATTTTATAGTGATTCATCTGTAATCAGAAGTTCTGGGATACTCTCCTATTCTACCATAATTTAGTTATGATTTGATAATATCATTAGTACTTACGGAATACTGAATCTGCTAATATATTAGTAGGGATATTATAATCTGCTATTGTATTAATTTTTAGTTTGAGAAGGGGCATATGTTTTAAAACACAAGTGAAAATGAAAGTGGCATCGGGTTATCTGAAATTTATCATCATGTGTAATATATTTCTAATGTAAAACATATTTAATTAAGATATATCCCATTGGTGTCAGAACTGGCAAATGATCCTATATATAAAACATATATATTTATGAATAACCGCGATATTGATCCCTTCAAATAAAATTGAGAATGTTCTTTTCTCTCCTCCTCCTCCTCCTCCTCTCCTCCTCCTCCTCCTCTCTCCTCCTCCTCCTCCTCCTCCTCTCTCTTCTCTCTCTCTCTTCTTCTTCTTCTCTTCTTCTTCTTCTTCTTCTTCTTCTCTTCTTCTTTAAAGCATTCCACTTTAGAATGTAAAGTCCTAAGTCCATCTTTAAAGATTTATTTGAAATTCTTGAATTTTTTTTTAAATTTAAGCATCACTGTTTATAGGGCTCATTTGGTGGCAGGCAACAGAGACTATCTTTGGCTAACAGCAGTAGAAGCCATTTATTGAAATGATAAGTAGATTGTGAAATCAAAGGCCTCTCAAAGAAGAGCTGAATTTGAGAGATCAAGGAGCAGGAACTAATGAGGATTCTGTTCAGAGCATCACTGTGATGAGGAAGAAATGTCAACCATTTTGCATCCTGTGGTCACTCAAGACAAACAGTTTTGGGAAATACATCTGATTGGTTCAGCTGAGTCAGATGCCCAGCCCTCCTATGGGTGGGAGACCATCTTTAATAAAAATTTAGAAATACAGAGGGACTTCCCCAGGGAAAAATTAGCATGCTGCCAGCACTAAATAAACATGAGAGAGAGAGAGAGAGAGAAGAGATATGCTGGGCAAGCAAAAACACAAATATCCACTATAGTAAATGAGCTAATCCTGTCAGTTTCCCATAATTTGTTGTCAGAAGCATGGGAAATAATCTCTCATACTGATCACATCACCTTGAACAATGATAAAAGAATAAACTTAGATTAAATCTTAGTGTTGATTACGGTACAATACAGCCAGTGCGTTAAAAAGAAATATTAATTGATGGTGACATGGTAGGAAAGTGGAAGGAAATTAATATTTGGAGAGAGCCAAGTGTTATGCTAATTGCTTTGCTGGAGCCTCTCATTTAATATTCATGATGATTACAGGAAGAAGGCATTTTAAATTTATCTTGCTGATACGGAAACTGAGGATCAGAAAGATTAAGCAACTTCTTTTCAAGGTCACATACTTAATGGCATACAAATAGAACGATGTGGTACAAGTGTTGTATTACTGTCAATACAATTCCAAAGGAAAACAACATGTAATTGTTAGTCTGCCTTGCTGATGTGATGTTGCTGTTGTCACGGATAATTACTACATAACTCCTCTTTGTTGGACCATCATGTTATCTTGAGACCTAATGAAATATAAGCATCTCTTCTCTTTTGCCAGTATTGTTAGGATTATGAATATTACCACCAAATAGTGTTCTCCCTCTCTTATTTTGCTAAAAATCTCAGTTGCCAATTTTTTATTTTAGGTCAGCCATATTATTGTTAAGCCTTTTATTTTAGGTCACGTTTCCTAAAAGCAGGCCTTGGGGGAGACATTTGGGTCTCAGTGATTTACTGTAAGAGTGCTTTTCAGGAAGCAAATGGGAAAAAATAAATAAATCAGGGAAGTGAGGGAAGCAGAATAGGAAAGAGAAAAGAGTCAAGCAAGGATGTGCTCTCAGGGGAAAACAATCAGCTCTGTCCTGATCTTTGGGGGTCCTGGAACCTAAGTCATATTAGAAAGTATTTCTCTCTGGAAAGTGGGGACTCTGGGTAATTATCCGGAGGCAGGGCAGCTGTGAGCTCTTATGCACAGGAGCTGGGGGATGGGTGTACCGGCTCTATAAAGGGGATCTGGGTTGTTTGTTTTGTTTTGTTGTTTTGTTTTGTTTTTTAAGATTTTATGTATTTATTCATGAGAGACCTAGAGAGAGAGGCAGAGACACGGGCAGAGGGAGAAGCAGGCTCCATGGAGGGAGCCCGACTTGGAACTGGATCCAAGAATACTGGGGTCATGCCCTGAGCCAAAGGCGGGCACTCAACCACTGAGCCACCCAGACGTCCCATATAAAGGGGATCTGTCTACACTCATGTGCATTCAGGAGAAGAAGCATTGCAGGCACTTCCCTTGGTCAAAGGGGGAGTATCTTTGCTTCCTTTTCCCTCCCTCCTAGTAAGATAAGTCACTAACAACTTGCTTACAGGAGGATACAACTCACAGCTGAGCCTGTGAATTTTTGGCAGGAGGGCATGGGTCATTGGATGCCTAAGACAATGTTTAGACAATGTTGGCTGGGCTCAGACCTGCTGTCATAACACAATGGCATAGTGGCCTCTCCCAGAGGAGACTAGAGTAGCGTAGCATCAGTGCCATGTAGCTATGATTCATGGCCATAGTTAGCAAACCCAGAGTTTAATGATGAAATTTTACAAGAGAAAAATGACACCTTTTTTGTTGTTTTCCTAGCTTTCAGACCTAGCTAAATGTTCATATCTTACTTTTGATTTAGGAAGATAGCTTTTGTTTATGTCTCTCTCTATTTCCCTTTTCCTTATCTGCCTCTCTCGAATTGAGTTTTGCAAACTGATACACTTTTGTGGTTTAACAAACAAGAAGCTATTTAATATTATTTTAGTGTGCTAACACTGTGGCATTTCTGAGCATGAAGATTTTTAAGGTGGCATAAATAGGTATTTTCTACTTTAGCCTATCTTACTTCCAAAGGATAGCCAGTTTGCATTTATTTTATTTTTACCAAATAAATCTTTCAGTGCCCCATCGTGATCCTCCCATCCCTTTCTCCTTCCCTAGATCATTGTCTTAGTTAACCTTATCACTTCTTCCCTGGGATATTGTAATGGGTTGCTGTGTGCCTGTCAAAAGCATAATGGTGATTTACAGAGAAAATCAAAGAATACAAGTCCCTTTAATATAAAGAAAAGATGGAAGATATCAACTGCGTGGGAATGGTTTCACAGAGCTGGAGATTCAGAAACATTCACCCCATTGGAGAGACAAATGTCTTTTTTTTCACAGAGGGATCCTGTTGCTGATAATAGGACCTGACAGGATGACTGAGAATTTTTCTTTGCCCTTCTCACGTGGAGTCCCATACTCTCTGACCTATCCTGAAAGATGTATGGGGTCTGGCTTTCCGCCTACTTACCTACTAAGTGCAAAGAAAATAGAATGACCCCAACACATCTGAGTGTATAAGTAAGATTTAATTACAGACCAGTTCCTCTAGAGCCTGCATCCTCCCAGCCTGCAGAGTTTCTGGCACTTTACTTCCCATCGTTCAAATGTGTTTTTCCTCCTGCAGATCCACTCCATTCCCTTACATTCTCTATATTGTTGCTAGAATCTTCTTTAACTAAATGTGTTATATCATGTTATACATTTTGAGTTTTTTTTCTCATCCATATTTCACCTAAACTAACATAATTAATTTAAAATTTTTTAAAGAACATCTATGTCATTTCCTACTTATCTTTCTCCGGTTCTCCATCACGTAATTGATCGAAATTCTATGTAATTCTATGTATTGGCACTATGCAACAGACACACATTCATCTTGTACCAATTTGCAAACTTATTCCCTCTTAGCACATTACATGCAGATTTTGTGAACACAACATGTTTCTCCAAACCTCTTTAACTAAACATGACATTTCTCTCTGGTTCAGCCTTACCCCTTGTCTACCTGAGCAATCTCAGCCACTTCATGTCTTCATGATTGACCCAAATTTAACTCTCTCAACAGAGCTTTTCAGTGACTTCCCAGCATCATTTATTCACTCTTCTCTCCGGTATTTCTTAGCACCCTTCATCTATGTGCATTTTACTAATTTGTGATTGTTCATTTACGTATCTGTTTCCCCCTGAGGCGTGAGGGCAGCGTCGTGTAAATCCCTAGGTCTGGTTCCCATAAGGCTCAACTGGTTGTTTTCAGACGATGATGCTGGCCAAACCTCTTGTAGACACCAGTAGAAAACCTCACCCAGCCGAACCTGCGGCAAACATGCTCTTAGGCAGGGCTGTCTAGAAGCTCTTGTGATTCGTGTAGAAGTGACTCACTGAAGGTGTGCTCGCACGGAAAAGCTTTGAGTCAGGGAAGCTGGAGTAGGACGGGGAGAGGCGTTAGGCAAGGGCCTGCTTTCAGAAGTCCAGTTTAGCTTTCTCCCTGGGGAAGAAGCTCTGAAGCAGTTGCATCGCCTGCCTGTAGGCAAAAGAGCTGGGATTGTCTACTCTGGTCACGTGCGCGCGCCCACCCCCCACCCAGGGGGGCAGATAGTTGCAACCTCCCAGGCTACTCTGGGTAAAGGGGGTTTTTAGACCAAAGCACGCCTCCAGAAAAGAGACGGGCCTGGGGACAGGAATTTAATAAAGGAGATTAGCAGAGATCAGGATCGGCATCTGCGCCACATACTCAGATATTTCATGCCAAAGAAGGCAGTTGTTCTCATTGGTTGAAGCTTGCTTTTGCCAGGCGAAGTGCTAAGTACCCTCGCGTGTGGGACCGGGGACCATCTGTCCTGGAATATAGTTAACCAACTTCGGCCAGGTATAATATCATACGACAAACCTAGTTAGTGAGCCAGGGAAACAGTGTCTGTTCCTATAGTTCATTGAATTCAAGAAGCAACGATTACAAGAAACATCATCATTTTATGTTTTATCGCTCCAACTGGGAAGGAGAACAAAAGGCATCCTATTAAGCTAGTGTGCGGGGTACTTTCATATCATCCATTATGTGACCCAACCTGCTCTCAGAGATGCGGAAATGAAATTAGGATCCCTGGGTGGCGCAGCGGTTTGGCGCCTGCCTTTGGCCCAGGGCGCGATCCGGGAGACCGGGATCGAATCCCACATCGGGCTCCCGGTGCATGGAGCCTGCTTCTCCCTCTGCCTGTGTCTCTGCCTCTCCTCTCTCTCTCACTGTGTGCCTATCATAAATAAATTAAAAAAAAAAGAAAATTAAAAAAAAGTGCGCATGAAATTTGGAAATTTATGAATATTGATGACCAAATGACAAGTAGAAAGATGTTTTTATTTAGGAATTTCACAATATTAGATTTATTAATAAGTTTAATCTCTTAGAAATAATTTCTATAATGGGTTATTTAAAATGATTATTACTAACTTTATTTTATTTTATTTTAAGATTTTATTTATTTATTCATTAGAGATGCAGAGACATAGGCAGAGAGAAGAAGCAGACTCCACACGAGGAGCCCCGACGTGGGACTCGATCCTGGAACTCCAGGATCACTCCTGGGGTCAAAGGCAGGTGCTCAACTGCTGAGCCACCCAGGGATCCCAATTATTACTAATTTTAAAATAATATAGTACATGCAAGTGTTTGTAAGAATTATATGTACTTGTGAGTTGATCAGAGGGATGGACTTTTGATAGAATTTACAAATAATTTTTGAAACATATCTAATTGAGGGCAATTATATGATGTTCTCATACACAATCATTATGTGTCCTAAGAAAAGATTAATTATATTTATCAATTGTTACTCAATGACTACTATGATTTGCAAGAATGATATATATGGTATTGAAAATAGTGTTATCACCTGTATACTTAAAAAATCTGCAGCCATAACATACAACCAGTGAGACTATTGATAATTTCAAGATTTTTAAATAAATGGGACCACTCATGTGTACTTTTGTATGACACACCATCTTTCATTCCTACCCATTGCTTGCCTGGCACCTGCCACATTTCTAGAGGTAAAAAGCCAAGGACAACACCATTAATTCAATAAAAACAAGAGTTTTAGTTGGTGTGATGGCCCTTCTATCTCAGATTTCTGTTTTTCTAATTTTCCAATATTAGTATGAACATTATAGTATTAGTTATAATGTTTATGTTAGTGTGAACATTATAAATATTAACAATGAAACTTTTTTGAGTGAACATTCTTTGAGCAACAGCCAAATGAAATGAAACAGTCATGCTCTTTATGATTTGGTTCAGTTAGTTAATTGAAATATGAGAGATTTCTTTATTTAGTCTTTGTTAAAAAGGGCTTATTGCCTTAGCCAGCTAGTTGCTATTACCAAAATTAAAAACTATATAAATTATATAAAGCTATCCACCGAGGCTAGAGTAAAAGTGATTCTCCCTCCTAAGGACGAAATGATGTCTTTGGTTGAACTGCCAGATACAAAATAACAGCACGAGGGATCCCTGGGTGGCGCAGCGGTTTGGCGCCTGCCTTGGCCCAGGGCGCGATCCTGGAGACCCGGGATCGAATCCCACATCGGGCTCCCGGAGCATGGAGCCTGCTTCTCCCTCTGTCTGTGTCTCTGCCTCTCTCTCTCTCTCTCTGTGACTATCATAAATAAATAAAAATTAAAAAAAAAAAAAACAAAAAAAACAAAATAACAGCACGAGATAAATTATTTTCTGGACCATTATTAAAGGATTAAAGGTAGGTCCCATATTTCTGCTGACCAGACTCATTTTCCTCCTCCATGGTTGGTATGTCTTTGCTCGATTTTGAGTTGTTTATTACAGAGGAAATTGCTGCAATATTAAATAAAGCAAAGAGTGGCAAAGGATGAATCTCATATATGGTTTTTGTTTGTTGGCTTGGTTTTATTTACCATTGTCAGAGAGTCAGGTCAGAGATATTTTGCAAATTATCAAAATTTTCAGTGGGTTAATACCTTAACTTACTTTAAAAATACTTAAAAGCAGATTTAAAGATGGGTTCAAATGCACTGGTCATTAACATTTTTAGAGCTGAAAGTCTGAGCCTTCAGAATGTTTTCTGCCATGTGTGAGGGTAGGAGGACTCGTAACAGAGAAAAAGTTTCATCGTATAGTATGTCCTTAGATATAAGCTTCAATTTTTCTCCTAAGAAACACTATCTTAAAAGAAAACCCAAAGGATAACCTTTTAAGAGAATGTGAGAGCATCTCTCTGCTGGACCATTCGACTTGGCCCATGATGGAATCATATCATAGAAAAATTGAATAGCTTCAGATGTTATGAAATTGGGTCATCTCCTACCATCGTGACTGATCAGAAACTACACCAAAATCAGTGGGAGTGAGGAAAACCCATGGAAATAACTGAAGAGCTTAGAGATGCTTTACTGGGTATTTGATTCAATGATAGTTTAAAACAGATAATCTTCTTTAGTTGTTCTTTAGTGTGAGTCCAGAAGAAATTTACTTTCCAGGCTAAGAGCAAGAGAAATGAAATGAGTAGTAGTATACATTTTTCTTTTTACTAATTATTTTCTAGTTTTTATAAATAATAGGGGAAACAGAGATCATTTACAGAAGAAAATAAAAATCACTTTTATTCCTACTATCCTGTGATTCATTCATCCAGTAGCAGGTGCTACATGCCAGCATTATTCTAGAAACTGTGGTGAAAGCCATAACTGCTAAAGACATTTCTGCCCTCATGCAGCTGACAGTCTCACAGGGGGAGGGAGAGAGTAAAATAAAGTGGGGTCTTTACATTGCTCACAATGTCAGAGGGCATGGTTCACATTCTACTTTATGAGAATCTCACTCCCTGTAACTTTGCAACATGGCCCCAAGAAAGTAAGTTGTGGAATCTTGCTTACAGGAGGGAGGAAGAGGGTGTTTGGGGCGATGGCTAGGCTGCTAGGAAAGGAGGCATTAAAGACTTGAAGATGGTGCTATTGAAAGGAAGGGTGTTCTAGGCAGCAGGAACAGCCTGTGCAAATAGAAGGGGATGTTTGGCAAGTCTGAAGACTGGAAAGAAGACCCATCTTATCTTACTAGATTCTGTACAAGGATGATAGCAGGAGAAATATGTAAAGTAATAAAGAGGTTTATGAAATGAGCATGATATGCAGCCACCGGAGAGTTTTGAGCAGAGGAATCTGACTCACATTTTTAAAAGCTTACTCTAGCTGCTGTGTAGTGGATAGACTATGAGAATGGAAGCCAGGAGGCCTATTAGGAGGCTAATGCACTAATCCAGGTGAAAAATGATGGTGCTTCTGACCGGGGGTATTTGCAGTGGTGAATAGAGTATAGGTTCTGGAAATATTTGGAATGAAGGGCCAATTAAATTTCTGTTCTCATAACATGTAAAATAGAAAGAAAAATAAAGATAACTTCAGAATTTTTTTTGGTTATTATTACCATAATGGAGTATATCTTTCTACTACTTTTGTATGGATTTATGTGTGTGCTGTATGTATAAAATATTGTGAAGTTGTAATCCAATACCCCTGACTCATGTATGCACTTTTTCATTCACTTAATACAACATATATCATGACATGAGGATATTCTGCATCATATTCTGCATCCTTGAATATTTAGTTGAGAATATGGCATTTAAAATGAAAGTTATATAGCATTCCACAAATAGAATATATTACCCAATACATGGAACTGAGAACTGGGTTGGGTGCCATCAGAGATTGAGGGGTGACCTACAGAAGTCTTTCAGAGAAGGGACCAGCTTATGCATGCTATGCTCCTATCTTGCCACTCTAGAGCCCCTTTACCTGGAGATTTGCTGAGCAGTGTACTCCTCAAGTTTGTGAGGAAGCCAAGAGTTAGCTGATCAGAGCTCTGTTCTTTGACAGGCAAGGATACCCTTGTTCTGAGGTCAAAGTCTGAGGTCAGGGTACCCCCGATCTCCCTTCAGCACTGACTGGGCTATGCTAGCATAACACAAGCCTAGGAAGGCTGCTCACGAAGGTGTCTGCTACCTTAGTCTTCCCAGAGATGCTGCTAGAGTCCAGACATACACTACCATCACTGTCTCCACACAGGCAGTGAGTGTGATCTAGGTTCTGCTGGAACCTCATTCTTATTTATCTTAGTTTTTTTCCCTCTCACTTCCCTGTCACGGTGGTGTGGTTGCCTTTCTTTTAATCTGGCATATTTACACCAAAATGACCAGAAATCATGCCTGCTCTCTGGTACATCTATATGGTTCCTAGCGTGTCCTTTTCCCAAGTCAAATATAGGCTTTTTCATAGTTTCATGTGGGTGATTATGTCCACATATTCATATCACCATTTTGCCTGAAAGTCTCTAAAACAGTGTGGGGAGGGGATCCCTGGGTGGTGCAGCGGTTTGGTGCCTGCCTTTGGCCCAGGGCGCAATCCTGGAGACCCGGGATCAAATCCCACGTTGGGCTCCCGGTGCATGGAGCCTGCTTCTCCCTCTGCCTATGTCTCTGCCTCTCTCTCTCTCTCTCTCTGTGTGACTATCATAAATAAATTTTTAAAAAATTAAAAATAAATAAAAAATAAAACTCTCTGTGTGTGTGTGTGTGTGTGTGTGTGTATCTGTCTCAACCAGAGCATTAGATGGGAGCTCCAAGTCACATGGTAATGTACTTCTTAAGTTATTGTTGAATAATTACATTACCTTATTTCCTTGTAGCTTTTAGATATGCTTTTATGAGTATTTCTGGCACTCAAGATAAATTTTAATCAGAATTGAAACACATTTTATTAATTAGATAGTATTACAAGTTATAGGATGTGTCTTAAGTTGGGACTTGCCTTTTATTTCATAGTAGAGAGATAGATACTGTTCAGATTTCAAGACATACACAGCTACACAGTGCATCCTGGAAAATGAAGGTCTTGCCTACAGGGAAATAGGTGAAAAAGAAAATATGACCTCCTTAGACTTACTGTGGGCATCAGAGTTATGACAGAAAGATGACTACACAGGATTAGGTCCCATTGGCTTCTATTCTTTTTTTTTTAATTTATTTTTTATTGGTGTTCAATTTACTAACATACAGAATAACCCCCCAGTGCCCGTCACCCATTCACTCCCACCCCCCGCCCTCCTCCCCTTCTACCACCCCTAGTTCGTTCCCAGAGTTAGCAGTCTTTACGTTCTGTCTCCCTTTCTGATATTTCCCACACATTTCTTCTCCCTTCCCTTATATTCCCTTTCATATTATTTATATTCCCCAAATGAATGAGAACATATAATGTTTGTCCTTCTCCGACTGACTTACTTCACTCAGCATAATACCCTCCAGTTCCATCCACGTTGAAGCAAATGGTGGGTATTTGTCATTTCTAATAGCTGAGGAATATTCCATTGTATACATAAACCACATCTTCTTTATCCATTCATCTTTCGTTGGACACCGAGGCTCCTTCCACAGTTTGGCTATCGTGGCCATTGCTGCTATAAACATCGGGGTTGCAGGTGTCCCGGCGTTTCATTGCATTTGTATCTTTGGGGTAAATCCCCAACAGTGCAATTGCTGGGTCGTAGGGCAGGTCTATTTTTAACTGTTTGAGGAACCTCCACACAGTTTTCCAGAGTGGCTGCACCAGTTCACATTCCCACCAACAGTGTAAGAGGGTTCCCTTTTCTCCGCATCCTCTCCAACATTTGTTGTTTCCTGCCTTGTTAATTTTCCCCATTCTCACTGGTGTGAGGTGGCCTCTCAAGATAAGAAGCTTTTGCACAGCAAAGGATACAGTCAACAAAACTCAGAGACAACCTACAGAATGGGAGAAGATATTTGCAAATGACATATCAGATAAAGGGCTAGTTTCCAAGATCTATAAAGAACTTATTAAACTCAACACCAAGAAACAAACAATCCAATCATGAAATGGGCAAAAGACATGAAGAGAAATCTCACAGAGGAAGACATAGACATGGCCAACACGCACATGAGAAAATGCTCTGCATCACTTGCCATCAGGCTTCTATTCTGATGCAGCTCAATCAATGTTTAGCAATGGAATGCCTGCTTTTTAGGCACTGTGTCTAGGCTCAGAGGAACGAACAATGAATATACATAAACTCGGGGATCCCTGGGTGGCGCAGCGGTTTAGCGCCTGCCTTTGGCCCAGGGCGCGATCCCGGAGACCCGGGATCGAGTCCCACGTCGGGCTCTCTGCATGGAGCCTGCTTCTCCCTCTGCCTGTGTCTCTGCATCTCTCTCTCTCTCTCTCTGTGTGTGTGACTATCATAAATAAATTAAAAAAAGAAATCAATCTAAAAAAACATAAACTCTAGTCTCATAGGATTTACTCTCTATTTAGGAGAAAGATAGTAAACACCTACATACCATGTCAGGTGGTTATAAGTGCCAAATATGTGGAAAGTAGGGTAATAGGCTACAGAGTGAAGTGAAGGTACTATGTTATGTAAGAGGATCAAGGAAAGCCTCTTTAATAAGGTGGCATATGGGTAAGAAAACTATAAGAAGCAAGGAATTAAGCCCTGAGGCTATCTAGAGAAAGCTTGTTTCAGGCAGCGGGAAGTCAAGTGCAAAGGCTCCCAGGTGTAAGTATCCTGGCTTCCTGGAGAGACAGCAGGGAGGCCAGTGTGAGTGTAACAGAGTGAGGAAGGTGAGCAAGGTAGGAGGGTCACAGTGAGTCTTGAATCCTTTCTTGCCTGCCATACTACCATTACTACTTTGGTCTTATAGATCGTGAAGATGATTATATCTTTCAGAACTGCCTTTTAGAACAGAAATGCCCCCAAGGAGAGCAAGACCTTAAACTCATTATCATTATGATGTTAATTTTTCAGTTAACTTTTTAGAGATTCATGGATAACCAGCACACATTTGATTAAAAAGGGAGTGTCTAGCTGGTAAATTAAGGAAGGACAATGTTATCGGGGAAGAGAGCGTGATAATGTAGGTGAGAAGATAACGAAACAAGTTTAATTTATATTGGAGACAATTGCTTCTTGCCTCCCTGAATATAGTTCCTCTTTAAGTCCCCCTTTCTTTTCAGGAGGACTCCACTTCTTGTCCACAGCACATGTTCCATTCTCCAGCCATATGCCGCTGTTTGCTTGGAGCCAATGATCTTTTGCCTAGGCTCAGAGGGAGGTGTGTCTTACGTAGTCTAAACCAATCATTACCCTTCCATCTGCATCAGTGAATGAGTTGGGAAATTGCACGTGACCCGTTTTGTCCAATGAACTGTGAGGAGCAGACTGTTGGGGGCAGGAGCCTTTAGTAAGATTTCTTACATTTTTAAAAGATACCAGAGGAAGAAGAAACCACTTGAGGTGGGCGATTATAACGTGGCCAACACTGCTGTGGTCATCTTGTGACCATGAGGCTAGATATCAACACACAGAAGGTGGCTTGTCATGGTCATGTGGATGACCCAGACACTGCCCACTGATGGATATCTGGCCCTTGTTGCAGAAAGGAATCCCAGAATCCACACTGAGGGGGGGGGGGGGATTTCAAAACATGTATATATGAAATATATATAAATATAAGGTTATACATAACAAACATTAAAAAACCTTATACATCCCTAACAGAGAATTACAAAATATTATGATTATATATTATGCCCCCATTAAGTGCTGTGTTCAAAGAAAATGTTCATGGTATGTTGTCAGAAGAAGGAAGTGCACAGAAATACAATATTTTTTCTAGATCTCACATATATGGACAGAGGGACAACACAGAGAAAGAGAGAAATATATATTCATTATTCATAGGAAAAACTAGAAACAAATAGAGCAAATATTAATAGCTGTTACCTCTGTGTGATAGGATCAGATAGGATCAGAGATGTATTTTTTTAAGTGCAGCTTTTATTTATTTATTTTTAATTTTTTTTCATTTTTATTTATTTATGATAGTCACACACACACAGAGAGAGAGGCAGAGACACAGACAGAGGGAGAAGCAGGCTCCATGAACTGGGAGCCCGATGTGGGATTCGATCCCGGGTCTCCAGGATCGCGCCCTGGGCCAAAGGCAGGCGCTAAACTGCTGCGCCACCCAGGGATCCCAAGAGATGTATGTTTAATGTAATTTTTATACAATTGTTTTAATGCAATTTTGCATTTTATAGTGAGAAAGTAGAGCTTTTACAGTCTTATAAAAAATCATCAATTTTATGAAAATCAAAGGATGATCCATATCCCTCATGGGTCTTCTCTAATACTACTTTTAAGGTACTACAGTCCTTTCCATGAACTGAAAGACTGGGCCCTCAGCTCACCTTAGGCCCACTCTGGCTACTATACTAGGCACTGGCCTCAATTTGCCCTTAAAGAAGCCAGAGGTCTAAACACCGGTGTCTTCAAAACTGCTGAGAATTCCCTGCATTTCTCTATCTAGTGTGGCCAACAGGGTAGCCCTCCAGTGAGTATGAGGCAGTCAACTCAAAGTTGGCTTGGCCCTCTTCTGTGGCAGCCCGCCCTTGGCTTCATGACGTGCATAGTCATTACATGGTGGACCCAAGTCTTCATCAGGCTGTATTCTTAGGTTAGGACACTACCCATTGATGATCTACACTAAACAGGGATGGCAGAGACAGGTGCTACTGCAAATATGTTTTTTCCAAGGGCCAAGAGAGCAAAAGACTTAAGCATGCAAGTGGCATTGCTAAGGTTGCTGCATAGTACAAATTAGGATTCAAGTCAGCTTGAGTCATACAGAGGCTTGGGGCCTCTAAGCTAATTTATGATGACCTGCAGAGGCTAAAATGAGGCAGAATCTGGACTGTCCTACTAATTATGAGACTCTGGGAATGCCTCTTGAGCCATTGGTAAGGTAAGATATTTAGAGCTAAACTAATATGGTTAGAATACATCAAGGCACAATCTTAGTTCTCCTCCTTTTTCCTGGCATAAATATAGCATATAATCTGTCAGCCTATATATATATCAGAGTGGTCTTGGTGTATGGCTTATCTGTCCTATGATAGGGAAAGAAAATGAATGGTGGGGGAATAGGTACTCTATGTGTTCATATGTGGATAGTCTGCTGGTGTGACTGTCAGCATGGTGATGTCCTAAGTCATTAGAGTCTGGGTTCCCCCAAATTCGGAGCCTGAGGCAAGGGGGCAGATAGTCCATTTGAGAGGTGATTCCCTGAAGCAGGAGCAAGGGAGTGGGAAGATGGGAAGGAGAAATGTCCAATACAATGGTGTGTTATCAAGGTCACAGAGAAAAAGATTACAGAAAAAGAAAAAAAAAACTGAGGTTGGTCAGTGGGATTCAGTTTTATGGAGATATGCAGAGAAGGTATGGAAGGACTTCCAGGATTGTCTGCCTGAAGTCTGGAAGGCAGGAGCATTTCTCTACTAGCCCCTATCTTCCACTGGTTTACTGCTGGTTTGGTGCACTCACCTTGCATCTGCAGACCAGCATCTCTGGCAGTCACCTCTGAGAGATGGTATTGGTCGTTTGCAAGGTGAGCCTATGCTTGCACGTAACTGTTCCTAGAGCTCAGGTAGCCAAGGGATGTGACTTTGGGGCCACCAATGTTCCCGGAGTTTTAAGGTGTACCTTAAAAAACTATACCTTGACCTGCAGTCCTTAAATTGCATTTTGGGTCTTAGAGCTAAAGATTAAATAGGTTTGTCTACGTAGTCTATATTTTAATCCATTAGTTAAGTACCTACTATGTTCTAGGTGCCAGGGAAACAGAAACGGATAGGATACCTTCTAAGATTCCAGTTTGTTACAGGAGATAAGCTCTTTACAGTTAAATGTATTACCTACTCAAATAAGATATGCATAGAATGCCTAACATGGTATTTTTGTGGGGAAAGCTGTTTTTATTCCCAACTAAAAAGGACCCTCCAGAGGGAGGTAAGAGTTGGTATACCCAAACACACACACCCCTATACGTGCATGGAAGGATGTGTGCACATACCCATGTGCCCCCGTGTGTACATGTATTTGTGTGTAAAATTCTTTGAGAAAAGGAATGATTGCTTTATGTGAATTATTTATCCTTATTGTCAACATTCAAATCTAGAAGCATTGTAAGATTCACGGAATGCAAAATGATCACACAATAGATTGGTTTTAGTGAACATGTATTTTCTTTTCCATTCATATTGATGCTTTGGATGCTTTTATATTTTTGGTTCTGCGAAAAGTTATGTTCATTGAGAAAAATAAAAATAAAAAGCATCCAAGAGGCTCATTCCTATGTTAGAATTTGTATTCAGCTGAAGAAAACCTTTGCACCTGCCACTAAAATGTATCCACTTCTGGGGTGGAATGCACCAGGTGTTCCCCAGCCTCCATCGGCACGCCAGGCAGTTCAGGACCTGAGAAGGAGGCACCATATCCCAGGCAGATTAAACTGGTGGGGAAATTTCAAGTCGACAGAATGCAATTACCCAAATTGAAATTAGGCCAGGGGCATATCAGGAGGCCCTTCCCATCTGTTGGGTAAAAGGATCACCAGATATTTAACAAGGGCAAGTGGTCAGGATCTCAGTTCTAGGAGTCACTTAAAAGGCAGGCACTTAAAAATGCTAAAGGAAAACTGTACCTGGCATAAAAATCATATCCCTTCACTGGAAAATAAATAACATTAGGCCTTGAGAAGATCAGCCTTTTTCTGCTCTGGGAGGAAAGAAATGTTTATGGATGGGGTGGTTAAATATTTCTACATCAGCTTCTCTTAGCAAGGACATGGTATAATGGACAATTGGTTATCCTGGGTTTGACAAAAAGAGATTTCCCAAACCAAACATATTGAATCGAATACATTTATCCCTGGTCAAAATGGATAGATCCTCCCATTAAGACCTTACGGAATAACACTGTTTGATTTTTCCAGGGACCTTGACACAACATTGTTTCTTTACCAGGAAACTAATTTTTAAAGTTTTCAGCAAAAATAAGTAAGCTGGATCTGGACACCAGATCCCATTTCAGAACCACCTTTGGTTTCCCATTGTCAAAACCTTTCCCATTGTCAAAACCACCAGATCCACAGGTCCACATTAGCACAGTGGTCCCTGACTGTTTCCCTCTCTCTGGACACCTGTGTACCTTTCTCTCAGGAGGGGAGAGAAGACTCTGTCTTAATCTTAAAATCAGAATGAACCCAAGCATTGGCATGAGCCTCCCACCCCCTAGTCAGAGAGAGATGAAGAATGGGCATCTGACCCCAGATGGTTGGATGGCATTCTAGGACATTGAGAAATAGACGGGCTTGCCTATGGCCCTTTTAATAATATGTCCTCCTTTATAGACCAAGAGAACTCAATGTTTTCAGCCTAAGGTCTGGGAGGGGAGGAAGAAAGAGGCATCTCTGGGCGAGATGTCTCCTTTTCCAGATGCTGCTTTTTTGGAGACTTGCTGACACTGGGTTCCTATGGGCCACTCCCCAAAGCAAGGTACCAGGGAGTCTCTTCTCTGTGCCTTCCCTGGGAGGGACTGTTTAATGCCATGCAGCTAATCCTGACAAGCTCTCAATTTCTCTTTCCTACTGAATTTGGAGAGGAAGGAAAAGAGATGAGCTGGTAAGGGGTCTTATTCAGCATTGTTCTTTTTTTCCTTTGTTGGGGTGGTTCACTTTTAACTCTCTTTGCTAGCCAAGAGGTGACATCCTGGGGACCCTGACAGTACGGCCACTCCTGGAAGGGGTAAGGCAAGGTTAACTGACAAATTTAGCACAGCTGCCCATTGGGGGGTTGGGGGAGAGCTACAGGCAGGCCATGTACACACTGAGTTACTTGCAGCATCTCTGTCCCTCCTCCCCTGCACACACATATGTACCTGTCATTAAAGCAGTTAAGGTAGGAGAGCAGAGTAATTCCAAAAGTCTAGGGATTTCACACTGGTTTCTCCCATTCTGCAATGCCAAGCCTTCCTGGACGGTCTCCTAAAAATGAGCTCAGTGTGACCTAATGGTCCATCCTAGGCATAAGTGACCATTGTTCTTAACTCTGAACAGGTGTAAACATTTGCTTGCACTTGATGAATTCGATGAGAGCTGCTTACCTTTTTTTTATGGTCTTGTTTGTGTAGTCTCTTATCTTCTGAGGAGGAGGAGGAGGAGGAGGGGGGGGAGGAGGAGGAGGAGGGGAGGAGGAGAGGAGGAGGAGGGAGGGGGAGGAGAGAAGGAGAAGGAGGCCGAGACAGCCTGAATGAACTCATTCCTACCCTCCTCCTCAGACTATCGAGAATCCCTATCCTCCTCCTCCTCCCTTCTTCTTCTTCTTCTTCTTCTTCTTCTTCTTCTTCTTCTTCTTCTTCTTCTTCTTCCTCTTTCTTGTTTTTTTTTCTAATTAGCCAGAACCAATTTCTTTGTTTTGTTTTCTATCTTGATAATTTGTGAATAACAAGTTTTTTTCTCACAGAGAGGAAAACAGAGAGAGAAGTTATTAGTTAATGTTGATCCGAACTCTGCAAATGTTAAAACTTGACATTATTATTTAGAGGTTTGGTTTGTACTAATTACCTCTTAGTTTTACTAGCCCTATATAACAAGCTACCTTCTGCAAATTTTATGGGAAAGCCAGTTTTCTGAAAGGATGAAAGTTGTTGGAGCAGGGAATGAAATAGGCTGCTAAGTTTTATTTTCCACTAAATAATTCTCCTCAAGGTGGGTAAACTTTCAGTAGTTAAATTGCTAAAAATGAAGATTCTACACTACAAGAGCAGATCTTCAGGAGACAATATATGTCTGTGTTCATAGCATTTATGAGTGTCAGTAAACAGTCAGTACATTTATGTCCCCCCATTACCTTTCGGTCATAAACTTCCTTAAAGAAAAACGAATAATTATGTTTCCTGACTGCAGAATGAGCATCAACATTCAAATACTGAAAGCCCTGGGTGGGATGGATGGTTACACCTAGACTTCCAGGGATTGAGCTGTTTTCGAGGCATTGGCTAGAGTGTCAGGCCTAACTGCTTGGCCTTGATTTAGTGCATTCACAGAGATGTCATCTCTAGAAGGGAAATCATAATTTGTGGGGCTATTTTTGGACTTGGGGCCTCCCAGCCTACAGCTGTTGGGAATGGCTGGGCGTCACATTAAAGCCCCTGGCTGAAGCGTGTCAAGCTTGTGCTATTGGCCTGAAGCTCGCCATCCACCCCAGGGGCCAGCCAGTGTATCCCTGGAGCTAAAATGATGCGGTTGTCATCGGAGTTTAACAAGCACATCCCGGCATCAGTGGACTATTGGAGTTAGGAAACGACCTTAGATGACCTCATTACAACCTGCATTTTACACAAGAGGCTTTGGCTGGGGAATCATTCTATCCAGGGTCCCAAGCAACAAGTCTCACATCTCCTGGCTTTGGGTTTGGTACTCTTAAATATTGTCCTTGGGGTCAGGAAGGTGACATAGGTTAGAGGGTAAGGAATAGATTTTTAAAAAGTGAGTTAGGAAGACAAGAAAAGTAAATCTGAGAGAATTGCATTTTTCCTTTGTAGTTCATATGAGTTTCATTATTCCTTGTATCTCAATCAGAAAACACATCGATGCAACTTCTCCACCACTAGAAATGTGCAAATGGAAATGAAAGGAAATAAGACAATTGAATATTTTTCTAGATCAGCACTTTTCAAACTGTCATGAAAGACAGGTTTTTGTTTATTTCTAATTGACCTCAGCTGATATCTCTGTAATGTGCGATAGAAATTACTAGAAAAAATGAAGTGTAGACTTTCAAAATACAAGTCCAAACTTTTATTTCTTGGAGACAAGAGACATAAACTTCTGCTGACAAATTACTATATAGTTGCTAGACACTTATTCTTGATCGCAGTACACACTGATCATGGACACAGGAGAACTGCCTTGGTCTCTTTTTCTCTATTATTTTGTGCTTTTGTCTGGTTCTCTAGGTTGCAACTTTCTGATATCAGGGATAGGATCTAGGCATCTGTCATTTTTGATAGGTACTTTATTGCGTTGAATAACAACTTAAGAAAAAATTTAAATGTTTCCTCGTGTAAAAGGAAAAAAAAAAAAGTTTACAATCATAAAAAAAAAAAACAAAAAACCCAGAGATCAGTGTATGGATTCTTCTTAAGAGACTTAAAATGAGACTTACATTTTTGGTTTACGTGGTTTGAGTGTAAAGAGGATTGAATATATTAAGCATTTCCGTTGTCATTAAGTTTGAACTTTCTACCAATTCTTATATCCTCTAAAAGACCTGTAGACCTTCTAAGTGCATCAATTAGGATTAAGTTTGTTAGCTTTAGGAAATAAAAAGTATGTAACACCCAGGTACATTTAAGTCTCAGATAAGCATTGAGTGCTTTTTAAAAGTATGGCCCAGATATTTCATGAGAAGTGCCATGTGCAATATTTGGGCGGGACATAATTTGTATTAAAAATGTATTAATCGGGATCCCTGGGTGGCTCAGCGGTTTGGCACCTGCCTTCGGCCCAGGGTGTGATCCTGGAGACCTGGGATCGAGTCTCACATCGGGCTCCCTGCATGGAGCCTGCTTCTCCCTCTGCCTGTGTCTCTGCCTCTCTCTCTCTGTCTGTGTCTCTCATGAATAAATAATAGATAAATAAATAAATAAATAAATAAATAAATAAATAAATAAAAATCTTTTTAAAAAATGTATTCATCGTTTGTCTGAAATTCAAGTTTAACTGGATATCTTGTATTTTATCCAGTAATTCTTCTTTTTTAATTTCTTTTTAAAATTTTTAATTGAAATATAGTTGACATACAATATTATGTTAGTTTTAGGTGTACAGCATGGTGATTCTAATTAGTAGTGAACTTTTAGCCTGGACTTCTGCAGATGTTTCTAGAGAGAAGGCTCAGCCCAGCCAATCAAATGTGGTCATATTGACCCTACCTTGCTTAGCTTTTGGCCAGCTGGAAGCTGAATAGTGAATACAAAGTAATGATATTCCTTTTAGGAAAATGTGTTTCTCATGTGACAAAGCAGCTACTATCTGTCCTGACTTTGAGGCTGTTAGTTGGTTGTTTTCTAAAGCTCTGGTTCACTGCTGGCAAAAGTCATGGCGGAAGGTTGTTTGTAAGAAGGCCACAAGAATCTGCCAGCTACATGAAGACAAAGTTGGCTCAGTGGTCTGCAAATAGTGGATTCTTTGCACAGAAATATACAAGGAGACAGTGATAGCCACCCCCCAAAAAGAAAGAAAGAAAAGAAAGAAAAGAAAGAAGAAAGAAAGAAAGAGAAAGAAAAAAGAAAAAAGAAAAGAAAGAAGAAAGAAGAAGAAAAGAAGAAAAGAAAGAAAGAAGAAAGAAAGAAAGAAGAAAGAAAGAAAAGAAAGAAATTCCCTGTTTCTACAGCATATTGTAAGCAAACTGATGTTACAAATAAACTTATGAGAAAGAAATGCAAAGGCAGAATTAGTGGATATTTAAAAATTAATGTTTTAGATACTTATGTAGGTTTACTGTAGGTCTGCAAAGATATGTCCTTTGCCGTTGGTAGCTGTTTTTCTTTCTTTAAATGAGAATATTTGGTTATAGGCCTTAAATCAGAGTTTTGTCATTGTTAAATTATAGAATTTATGCTCCCAGTCTTTAAAGAAAGGTAAACTTTTCTTAAAGTGATGTCTGATTCAGGTAAGAAGGAAATGGCTATTTCAAGTGCACACACAATTTATTTTAATGTCATATCTGGGTGTTTTAAAATGTCCTGTCAGCTAACAACAACAACAACAACAACAACAAAAATCTTAAGAATATACTTACCTAAGAGAATTCTTTAAAAATAATATTTATTTTAAATAATGAAATATATGCTAATTTTAAGACAAATTTGAAAATGCTGGATTTCTGGAGGGATAAGGAAAAAAAGTAAAATCACCAATAACACTATCATAGAGGAAACATTTCCACTATTGTTACTTCGATGTAGTTGTTCTATTGTCTTGTCTATGTGTTTTTAGTTCATAGTTGGAAACCTACTGTATATACAAGGTTGTATTCTGATTTTTTCTTTTTTAAAAAATATTTTATGTATTTATTCATGAGAGATAGAGAGAGAGACATAGGCAGGGGGAGAAGCAGGCTCCATGCAGGAAGCCCTATGTGGGACTTGATCCCAGGACCACAGGATCACCCCCTGAGTCAAAGACAGGCGCTCAACTGCTGAGCCACTCAGGTGTCCCTGTATTCTGATTTTTTCATTAGCTATTTGACTTAAGCATTTCCCATATGTTAAAGTATTTCTTAAGTATCATTTTAATGGTTGAATCATACTCTGTACTGTGATTTACTTAACCAAACTAGAGTTGGATACTCAGAGTTCTCCCAATTACCTATTCCTAAATGTCTAGTGATGATCTGTTTGGATTCCTAGAACCGAAATTACTGGGACTGACAAGGATGAAAAGTTTTAAGGCTATACATTTTGTTAAGCTCTATTAGAACCATTATAGATATTTACTAGGAATCTGTAAGAGTGCCTATATCACTGACCTTCATTGCTGTCATTTATTTCATTTTATTAACCTAGTGTATTTGTCTGAGTTTTCCAGAAAAACATAACCTGTAAGATGTGTTTGTATGCAAAGAGAATCTTAAAGGAATTGGCTCATGTGATTCTGGGGGGTGGGAGTGGATCCCCAAACTTCAGGTCAGGTTGTCAGGCTGAAGACTCAGGAAGAGCTGATGTTGAATCTAGAAGCCAAAGGCAGTCTGGAGACAGAATTTCTTCCTTCTAAAAGGATCTCAGTCTTCATTCTTAAAGCCTTTACGTTTTTGGATGAAGTTCAGTCCCATTGTGAAGAATAAGGTGCTTTACTCAGAGTCTACTCATGTAAATGTAAACCACATCGAAAAATACCTCACAGCAAACATCTAGACTGGTATTTGACCAAATGACTGGGCACTATAGCCTAGCCAAGTTGACACATACAATTAACCATCACATCTGTGGTCCAAATAGTGTTTATACTATTTGATAGAAGGCCATGTTCTTTCTTTCCAGTTTTTTCTCTGTTCAGTACCATCTGTTTCTATGAAAACACACTGACTTATTTAGGACTTTTATGTATACTGTGAGTTTTCTGTTGTAAACACAAAGATTATCTTAATCTAGTTTTGGAATAAAACATTTAAGATCTCCATCAAGTGATGCTGAGAAAAAAATCTGGGTTTGGGCTTTATGCAGATGTGAGTTAGGAATATTCCCCTACCACGTTACAACTGTATTAATTTGGTTTGGATAGCTAAACCCTTTCCTTCTTAATTTGCTCAACTAAAAAGTAGGGAGAATCATACCCATTTTCCAGTAACTTGTTAAGTTCTAACTGGGGAAACATTTATGAAATTCTAGTACAGCATCTAGTATATGAAAGGCCATCTATATGATCAGTACAGAAAAACCTTCCCTGTCTCTGAACATTTAGTAGTTCCACTCGTAGCAATTTTCCTCCTAGAAGACTTAAACATTTTTTCCATTTTAAGTATAAGCCTCATTTCCCTTCTATTTCATGAAGTATTGCATTTTAACCACTGATAGATAAATTAGATGATTTTAAATAATATTTTACTCATTATCTAACAAATATTTATTAAATGTCTATTAAATCCCAAGGATTGTTCTGGGTGCTGGAGATTTAACAGTGAAGACGATAATAAATTCCTTGCCCTTTTAGCTTGGATATTAGTGGGAGAGACTCTCAAAGAAAGAAATCAATAAGCATAAAATCACACTACAAGTAATATCATATTAGTCAGGGTAGGCTAAGTGATGCTGTGGTAAGTCACTAAATCTCATTAGCATAATTACAACAAAAGTTTATTTCTTGCTCGTGACAAGTCAGTGGCTGGTTCAGGTGGACTATTTGAAGCAGCTATTCTAAGCCTTCCCATATGCTTCCTCCATAAGCACATGCTTCCATCAGGGAAGAGTGGACCAGTGAATCAAACAGCAACAGTTAAAAGCTTCTACATGTATCACTTTTGCTTCATATTTTTATTGGCCATAGCAAGTCACATTGTCATGCCTAATTTCAATGAAGAGGAGAAATGTGACTCTTGGTAATCCTAGTGGTAAAGGAGAAACATATGTGACTACCACAGTATTAAGTATATAAAAACAAGAGAATAAATAAGTATTTTTAAAAGATAATAAAACAAAATAAACATAAGTTTTCAAGTATATCATTGTTTACATTTATAATAAAATATGTATTTAAAAAATTGGGTCAACTTAAAGTTATTTAATAACAATTATTAAAATTTAGTATTTAGATAAGAGGAAAGGCATTTAGGTCATTTATGAATGACTGATGTTTAATAGATATTGAGATGTTAAGTCTACTTGAGGACAAGGGTGATGGTTTTTATATTGCTATTCTGGTTATTTAGGCACATACAAGATGCTCAGTAAAACTTCGTTGAAGTTAATAATGTTCATTGTTTTAAATTATTCTTCTCCATTTGGTTGACTGTCTTAAAATATAGTCCATTATAATTTTGCTCAGAAGCAAGGCCAATTTTCATTGTTTTTATCTACATTAAAATTTTACATTTAATTATAGTTTAAATTTGGACCACAAATGCTTGAATCACTAGTGGTCTCTTTCTCCTAGTTGTCTCGGGTATGTTCCTAAACCATGGGTATGTCCAGTAGGACAAAAGACTACTACTTTACTGTTGGAGTTTGTGATCTACCATCTTGTCTTCTAAAACAACAAACAACACAACAACAACATTTTACCTTTAATATCTGTTTGGCAACTGCTGTGTTGAAGAGATTTCACAAATTTGAATAAAGAGGGCAACAAATACCGAGTGGCAGTTTGTTTGTTTTAATTTATTCATGATCATGAATGTAAGAATAGTATACTTGCTTTCAAAGATAGCATATGATGCTGATGGTGATGATTGATGGTGATGATGATGATGATTGATGATGCCTCTCTTTCTATTGTCTTTCCTTTTGCTTTTGACTAAGTCTTTGTCATTTAAAAAATAAATCAGCCAAAGAGAGGACCCAGTTATTCTTTGACTGGATAGATCAAGAGCAAACCAGAAGAGAATCTCTGTCTCTACCCAACTGAACCTCGTTTCGGTTACCATCACTTCTCTATTATGGATGGTATGTCTGAGATGTTGTCTCTATCCTAGAAACCAAGAACTTGTCTTAAATCAGTGCCTCTCCAGTCTGTGCCATGAATCCCGTGAATCTCTAAGAGTCCATGCCCTTTGATGAGTTTGCTGCTCTTGGATTTGTACAAAATTTGTTTGTTACTTGGCAAATGGGACACAGCTGGCTTCTGATTTAGAGAGTGTTTTAAATTAGTTACCTCCTACCTTAACTTGATCATTTAAATGGAAAGCACTATGGCTCCAACAGAGTAGACATGATATAAAACCATTTCCGACATGAGTATCTTGCCTCCTCAGTTGTGATGGCTACTGGTATCTCTGAAGGAAAATAAATAATAAACAAACAAACAAATAAATAATACTAAATAAATAAATAAATAAAACACGGGTTCTGCGATTCTCACAAGTGGTAAACTGTCTTTGCATTATTTAAGAAAAGCTTTAAGTGTTCAATGAATGTGCTTTAGACTAATGACAGTTGATGCCAAGAATTATAGCAATAATCCAATACATTTTGTAAAGTGGCAATTTGTGTAGAAATTGCAGAAAGCATCAACACTGCTGGGAACTTTACATATAAGTGAGCTATAGCGTGGGTGAAGGAGTTATTTATTTGGTCTTTCATTTGTAACTAAGACACTAATCTTTTCCTTCCAAGGAGTAGCTAGGCCAGTTATTAGTAAAAGAATATTGATAGCCTTTGCTCATCATGGCAAATTGAGGATCCTGACCTTAAAAGTCTTAGTATTTGGAGGAGCCCTTAATAAGTCATTTAGGAGAACAGCATTCTATAGTTGAAGATGGCTAGATCTATAATCAAAATATTTGGGTAGAGTCCAGGCTATACTATTACCTGTCAGTAATTTAGCTTTCCTCATCAAGGCTTATATGATCTGGTCTAGGGAACCTCTCTAGTCTTGTTTGATAGTCTTTACTTCTTACTTGCTCCATTTCAGTCCCTATGCCATTTCTCGCACATTTCAAAAGAAGTGTTCTTGCTGCCAGGCCTTCTGTTCTTCCTGTTCTCTCTGCCTGGGATGATCTTCCCCCAGAGACAAGCTGACATTTATTGGGCAGATCCAGTATGTTCCAAGGCATTATAAATGCTTTGCATGTTTGTTGTGGTGAATTTTCATGATAACCGTATGAAGTGTGTAGTGACACTGGATGGATGAGAAAGGAGGCAGAGTGATCTGGCAAAGGCAGGATTGGAACGAAGGCCTTGGCTCTCACAAGAAGTGCTCTCATAGTACACAACACCCAGGGTGTGGTTCCCACTCTTCCTTTAACCTCAGAGCTCTTTCTTGGTGAGCATTTCCTGGACTATCTTATTTAAAGTGGAATTCCTGTGACTCTTTCTGTTTACTTAGCTTTATATTTATGAACAGTACTACATATTACCTGATTGATAATGCCTGTTTACTTGCTTACTTCTTTGCTTATCTCCCTCACTAGAATATATTATTCTATGAGGGATGGACATTGTTCTGATCCGTTGTTACCACTCTATCCCCTGCATCCAGAAGTGTACTGAAATGTACTGAGAGAGGATATGAATTGAGTTAGAATTTTTTATCGGTTTTTTTAAGGTATCTTACTCTTCAAAACACTTTGCAGAGCACCAGTTTTGTGTCAGATTCCATGACAGTTTGTGGAAATCGGAACGTGAATGAGAATGATGGGGACTCCTACTTTTCTGCTTTTCCTCTGATGCTTTTCCGGCATCCTAGAAGAAACAAACATGCAATTAACAGACAGTTGCCCAGGATAAGCATCCTTTTAGGGCAAATATAAGGTGCAGCAGGGAAGGAGGCTTTAGGAAAGCTATTCCGAGGGGTGATATCCATGTGAGAGCTGAAGGATGGGCTGAATGGGGATTGCAAGACCATTTGGGGCAGAGCAGATGACAGAAGTCCTGAGAGGGCACATTCCAGTTTATTTTATTTTTTTAAGATTTTATTTATAGAGACAGAGAGAGAGGGGCCAGAGAGACACAGGCAGAGGGAGAAGCAGGCTCCATGCAGGGAGCCCGGCGTGAGACTCGATCCCGGAACTCCAGATTCAGGCCCTGGGCTGAAGGCAGGCGCCAAACCGCTGAGCCACCCAGGGATCCTCCGCACATTCCACTTTAAAAGCAGTTCACTGTGACTCAGATATAGGACTACGAGGGCCAGAGTTTACTGTCTGAGGCTTGGAGAATAAAGTTGGGTTTTCAAGGGTCTTGAAAACTATTCCAAGAAGCCAAGACTTTATTGTCTGAGCATTGAGATGTCCACTGAATGATTTTAAATCAATGTAGGTTTTTGATTAGTATCTGATTCCGTTTACCACCTTCAGCCACATAAGTTGGCAGCATTTCCACTTTCTGGATGGGACGAATAAGGCCCCAGAAGAACAAATTTCAATGTTGGTGGAATTGATTTAATTCTCTTAATGACAGTGATATCAGGGCTTCTAACTCCTACCTTCCCACCCTCTCTCCTTCCTTCTTTCTGGTTGTTATTCTTGTCAAACATAAAGCTATTTATCCACCATCCTTAACTTTTTCCAAGGAATATCCATGCACTCACACAGCTTCTAATAACCAGACCCCTGAGTGAAAGCCAGTGACCTCACGGGCGGCAGGGCTTGTTTGTGGCTGGATACCATATTGTGCACTGGGCTGGAATTCTCTGTTCTTCCTCACTAGGAAGCTGGATTTGTACCAGGAACCTCTTATCTGAAAAGGCAGCTCTAGGCTGGGGAGAACAGAGCTGGTTTGACGAAGTGGAGAGGCGCTCAATGTTGGTCTGGCCACGCTTTGGGCATGCGTGAGCGCTCACAGCAAAACACAGCTGGCATGTCTAATTTTAGCCTGACTGCCCTTGAAAAGGGACCCTTAAAGGAAATATATTTTCGCTGAAACCATTTGTATTATAATGTAACAGCTGACAGACATGTCAGAATATTACTTATTATTGGTGGGGAAAAACTCTGTCAGGTAATTGTGCTTTTTTTTGTGATGACATCGGGAAAGTGATTAAAGCATCCCTGAATCAAAATCATCATAGATAGACAGTGAGAGAACCAGAGCTTTTATTTATGAAGACGCCTGTAAACCTAATGGGATACCTCCTTTGATGCTTACAAAACGGATGTAAGGGTAAGAATGATCATTTCGGCTATGGCAAGTTGGTCCTTGTGATCTGACGATGCAGGGCTTGCTAATAGTAGTCCTGGCATAGACTCTCAAATTTCTTCAATGCTTAGCATCCTCCGTGTCTCCGAGAAGTAAAAGGTTAGTTTCTGGACCGGGTCTTGGATTCATCTGGCTTTCGTATGTTAACAGGTTCTGAAAGCATCTGGGACACACTTGTTCCATTTTAACCAGCACGGGTCGTCCGTCTGCTTTTATTTTTGTCTTTCTCTTCCTTCCTCCCTTCGTCCTCTCTTCCCTCCCGTGGTCTTCTGTGTTTGCTTTAGCAGTGTGGCTTACCTTGCCACTTGGCAAGAAAAAAAAGGCAGCTCTTGTGTGGGGTAGATGGAGGGAAGGATAAGAAATAATCCACCGCCCGAATTTGAGTTCCCTGGGTTCAGTTCCAGCGGCAGCAGCTTTGCTGCAAAAATTGCTTTGCTGTTCGAGATAGCCAGCAGAGGGAATCAGGACTTTGCTTGCAGCAGGGGTTGAAGCAGGCTTTTTTTTTTTTCTTGGAGGAAATACTGCAGCTTTCTGGACTGCATACCCTGCTCCCTGGAGAGGTTCCACCCACCGGCTGGAAGGAGAGGAGGAAGTGAATGAAAGGACAGGAGGAGCCCGAACACCATGTCACTCTGGAAGGGAGACAGCAGCAACCAGGCTGTGCAAGGTTGTTTTGTTTTGTTTTCTTTTCCCCTTTCTCTTTCTTTTTTTTTTTTCTTTTTCATTTTTTTGTTTTCTTTCTTTCTTTCTTCTTTCTTTTTTTCCCTTTTTCTTTAAGGTGGGGAAAGAGACAAACAGGAGACAGGAAGCTGATCTGCAAGGATTCGGAGTTGTGCTAAAAAGACTTTGATTTTTTTCTTCTCTCCCTCTTTACAAACGCTGGCAATTGACATCACTACAGACAGCCTGGGTAGAGAACAAAGTGCCTCATCCCAAGTGGACCCTGGCAGCTGGGGGAAGGAAGGCAGGATCTGGGAAGGCTGTGTGTGTGTGTGTGTGTGTGTGTGCGTGTGTGTGTGCATGTGTTGTTCTACCAATACCTTTCCTTTTTTCTTTTTTCTTTCTTTCTTTTTTCTTTCTTTCTTTTTTTTTTTTGGTGTGTTTCTTTTTTAAATTCCTGCCGTGTTGGAACTAGTGAGTGGTGGAAGACGAAGGATCTCTGAAGCCTCATCAGTCATCGGGACCATCAGGAATAGTGGTTTAAGAGGACGCTCGGCCTGGGGCACTATACCCTGTCATCGAGTTCCCTGCCTCGGAGATAAAGATTCCAGCTACATGGGTAAACGCCTGGATCAGCCACAAATGTACCCCCAGTACACTTACTACTATCCTCACTGTCTCTAAACCAAGGTATGGCTCGACCCACAGTCTGGCAAGCAGTGTGTATCCTGCACTTGGGATGGGAAACAGGCATGTGGATTATTATTTACCTCCCCTTTCCCATCACCTTTCCTGCTTCTTTGAAATTAGTAACATAGCAATGGAGTTAATGAGGCAGAGGAGAATATGAAAGAAAGCAAGCCCTGGGATTGTGGTTTTTCTCTTCTAGCAGAGATAATAGTTTCGCTCGTGTTCCTTTGTTGTTATTTGGCAACATAAAATGTTCCTGATATCCGTAGTAAAGTGCTTTGCAGATGGACAGGGTTGTTAGAAAGGAGATTGTGACAGTGATTATCAGGAACAACAACGATTTCAGAGGCTTTTCTGGTGAGCTGTTCTTTGTGGCTCTGAAAGGGTTTTTCTCACTGGATAGGATGCACCAGGGTGGGGGCAACTCAGACTTTCAATCACAGAGTATAGAATGAAAGAAGGGTGTGGGAAGGTATAGTACGACTAACTGACGTCCCGTAGAGTTTGTTTGGGTGTGCTTTTGTTTTTGTGTATTTGCCTTACATATTTTATTTTATATGGAGGGTGATCAAGACTCTAGAGACTGAAGTTTGGAGCTTTACAATAGATGTTCTTTACTTTTCGAAGCTCTGTTTTTCTGTGCTGGCTGCCATCAGGAGGCCTGTGGGTCTTGAAACGGGATGAAATATAACTGATGATAATTGGACACGAATTGGTTAAATACTTTAGTCTTGGGATCCCTGGGTGGCGCAGTGGTTTGGCGCCTGCCTTTGGCCCAGGGCGTGATCCTGGAGACCTGGGATCGAATCCCACGTCGGGCTCCCGGTGCATGGAGCCTGCTTCTCCCTCTGCCTATGTCTCTGCTCTCTCTCTGTGTGTGACTATCATAAATAAATAAAAAAATTAAAAAAAATTTTAATACTTTAGTCTTTATGTGTGTGCGCAAATGACCATTACGGGGCCAGTGGAAAGCCCACATAACTAAGCAGTGGGCAGTGCCAACCATGAACTTGATCCTGCAGTTCAGACCTGAAAGGCTCTCAGGTGTGAAATCACTGCTCCAATTTGTCAGTTAAATTGGACTTGATTGAGTTGGGGGGGAGGGTGTCGGGGTAGAGTTATCGCTTTGAATGTATGGGTTATGTTTCTTTACAGTGATATTAATTTTGTATCGCATTAGCCAGACTCCACTGTCTTCTTAATAAATAAATATGCGGAGAGTGACCAAGGCGTGCCTGAGTGATCTGTGCTGCCACCGGGACTCGTTGATGGGATTAGTGTTCGGTAATTCATGCTGTAGTTAGCTCTTATTTATTCTGTCTCCTCCAACAATGCCTATTTGTAAACCAGACGAGGCAGCAGACTTTCCGAATTCTATTAAAAATTGTTGCTTTTTTTTCTTTCTTTTTCAATCGCTCCATGACTCGCCCTGCCCCTGCAAGGTCTACTCACATTGCTTTTTGCCCTTGTGAGCATTTAGTTTGTGGGGCTGCTGCTTTAGTAGACCAGCCCTCCTGCTCCCGTGCAGTGCATGTGTTTTAACTCTTTGGGGGATTGGGTGGAGAATGCTGTCTGCCTTCCTCAAGGAAATGGCAAAGCAAGGGCTAGTCTAAAAGAGGAAATTTATAGTCATTCCTCATCCCCCCCCCCAAGAAATAAAAACAACAAACCCAAGGGTTCCATGAAAAATATCGGACATTCCATCCCTTTTACTCATTTGGCTAAATTTTTCCAAATGTTTCAAAATTCATGCTTTCTTTTTGGTTCTTTTTTTGACTACGAAGCATATTCAGAAAGGAAACTTTAGATAAAAATGAATGGAATAATTGCTTTCCTGCCTGAGATTTCTTTTAACTTATTGCTAGCAGGAAATAATGTCTTGCACATTATATTAAGGACAGGATGTTGGATGAGCTACACTGATGGGAAGTGTGTGTGTGTGTGTGTGTGTGTGTGTGTGAAGAGAGAGACTGGGAGAGGGAGAGAGAGAGGGATTGAGGTAAAGAAAGTGCAGTGGTGAGGGAAAAGAGGAGAGCCTGAAAAACATAGAGGGAATTTTAAAAAAATCTGTTTTGGGGTCCTGTGTAGTTTAGTGTGTAGACAGGCGGCATCTGGATCTTGTTACTTTCAAGCTAGTCAAAGCCATCAACTTCTGGAACATTTTTAAAGAAGGTAGATCCATTAGGTGACCTAAACTGATATTCGGGCAATCAGATCAGGGTGGTGGGGAATATAGGATCAGCTACTTTGGCTATCATGGTAGTTCATATTGATTATTATGTTGCAAACTTTCGACAGAGCTGTGAAGTTGTTGAATACTGTTTCGGTGGCTCTGAAATGATAGACATTAATAACATTCCTGGAAGCTGAAGATGTGAAAACTTGCCCTGCTTTGAAACTTGGGCACACAGGGAATAAGAATAAGGATCAATCATACTTTAAAATGTGGGGACTTTCTGGCAGCATGAATACTATGTAAGAAAGTACTATCATGACCCAGTATAGCATGAAAACAACTGGGTTATTTCAGTGTTGTCTTTTTGCTCCTTTTATATTTTTATCTTAAAATATTACCTATAATAATTCTGAGGGGAATACATGCTGCTCATGTTTATTTGGTAAGCAAGCCTTGGTGGAATTCACAAAATCTACAGTCCTAGCCTTGGCTTATAGTTATAATCTATTTTAAAAATCAGAGCTATTTAAAATGATACTGATACATAAAGAATACTTATGGTTGATAAAAATAGAGTTCTGTGGTTGACTATAAAAGTCATATTCTGGTGACATCATAACTTAAGCTGTCCTGTAAAACCAGGTGTTCTTAACTAATCAACAAAAGCCATTTACTGACATTAGTTTGGGGTGAAGAATCTTTATGGGGTTCTTAAAGAACTCAAGGTGTATCATTGCATTTATTCAGACAGTACAAAATACTGAACCTTTTCTTTCTACTTAAATGTGTGTGTTAGATACAGCTGCTTTTCTTATGATAAAACAAAATGAGAGTAGGGTGTCTAAATAAATGGAAAGGTTTCCCTTTCCTCAAATGCAATTAAAGTTTTAGAAAAACTTGGGGCACTTCCCTGCTTTCTCTGATCCTCTTATTTTCCCATCACATTAGAACTAATTCACTACCTTTGTTGCTTAAAAAGAAAAAGAAATTAGAAATAAGTTACTTATGCTTCTCTCCCTTTGAATAATTTTCCAAATGCTTAAATTATTATATTAGATAAATGTACATAGAAGTAAAATGAAAACCCAATGACTAGCTGATAGCTATCTTGTAGCGGTATTGTTCTAGGATGCATGCTTTCCAAGACCTTGCATTAAAAGCTGTCATTTGTCAATTTTCTTTTGGCCATTTTTTCCCCCTATTAAAAGAAGCAATTTAAAAAAGAAACATTGTGATTGAGCAGAAAAGAAGCAATCTTTTTTTTTTTTTAATTTTGATTTCTTTATGATAGTCACACACAGAGAGAGAGAGAGAGGCAGAGACACAGGCAGAGGGAGAAGCAGGCTCCATGCACCGGGAGCTCGACGTGGGATTCGATCCCGGGTCTCCTCCAGGATCGCGCCCTGGGCCAAAGGCAGGCGCCAAACCACTGCGCCACCCAGGGATCCCAAAAGAAGCAATCTTGATGACATGTTTTAATACTTACATAAGAGCCATAGCCAGATTTTAAAAAAAAAATCTTCATCAAAACGAATTTGCTCTTTGAAGGCCACCAGGATAATCAGCAAATTTTAGAGAAAGGGGACCAAAAAATAGCTCATTAGCTTAATGATAATATCCATAATCACGTTTGATTGAGTCACAACCTAATATTTCTCAGCAATTTTGTTATAGCCCATTCAAAGCAAGCAACCTGTTGCTATTGCATTGTGAGACCCAGGGTGAATCGCAATCTGAGTTATTTTGTGGAGGGTTTCTTGGAAAAGCAACTTAATCATAACTAGGAAGGCTAAAAAGAGTAAAACATGGTCACAGCCTGGTGAATTGATACTTTGTTGCTGAGAAAGATATTTCCCTCATGTGTGGTATCTGGAAAACTTTATCATCTTCCCAAAACTTTAAAATGCATCCAAACGCACACAGCAAGCTAGTCCTTCCTTCCATTTCCTTACCCTGACCGGGTCACGATGTTTCTACCGATCCAGGGCATGGTTTCTACTCATGCTGCTTTTCCATCAGCCTATTGCTTTCCCACCTTGGACCATCTGCTTCCCCTGAAGATCTTGCAGAAAGATCTGTGGGACCCAACAGAGTTTTTCTGGCTGCTGGTACTCAGATCGTATTCAGAACCTGGTGTGAAGTTGGGGTCAGGTATAGGGAGTAACTCATCAACTGCACACTGACTTCAGGCTGAGTTTCCAACCATCTGCAGCCTGGACAGCTGCTCATCTCTCAAAGTCTAGCTAGAGCCCGATTGATTGTGCCATAGAAAGAGCAAACACTTGAAACACGAAGGACTAAGGAGTAGGGAAAGGAAGAGAGAGGCTCCTATGGGGCAAGGGATATTCTCAAAGATGTGAATGTACAGATCCTTCAAAAGCAAAACAGGACAACCCCTTAACATGCTTCTTGCACATGAAAATGTAGAAAATCCTGCAGAGGGAGGGAAAGAGTTTACGATTTCCTTAGTACTTCCTGCCTCAGATTTGCATTGATAGCCAGAGTTGGTAACTTGCCTGTTTTAAAACAGCCTTGAAAACTCCCAAGTTCTGTTTTCCTTTGAAAGGCTGAAACATACAAAACTGGTTTTCTAAAAATTGTCCAGCAATAGAACCTTGAGGTACAATTCCAAATATTTCTTTCACTTCAGGGGGTAATATGATAGCATGAAACTATGATAAATCTTGTTTGTCTCATTTGAGAATGTACACAATTTTAATTGGTTTTGAATAAGAGAAAAATAGTAACAAGGGGCCACTCTCCCTTTCTAGTTGTCCTGTTTTCTTTACCTCCTCCCCCATATTTAATTATCTTTGGAATTGTCTTTTCTATAATGCAGCCATTGTTTTCACAGTACTAAGTTTAGTGCCTAGCTAAAAGGAGGAGCTATGTAAAAAGTTCATGTTGTTGTTGTCTTTCTCTCCAGAATCATTCTTAATTCAAAAGAAACCTCATGTCAATTTGTTCTAACAGTATCTTCCTAACAGCTTCCTTTCGCTTTCTCTCAGTTTGGGAAAAGAACAATAGAATTATAAATCAAAATTATTTCTCTGAAGTAATTAAATCTATTAGAGGGTTGGAGGTAGGGGTGATTTGCAGGGAGGGAGACAAAAGAAAAGAAGTAGGATGTAAGTTCATTTCAGGTCTTTCTGGCTCCAGGAATTCTGGAAAGCATCATTATTGCACTAATATGATTTTACACAATCCTTTTTGACATTATCAGTCTTTTTGGCAGAGAGAGGGCTCAGTCACAATTACGTCCATGCCAAATTCTAAGAAAACCAGTCTTCTTTAAAAGAAAATCTTTTTAGTGTTGGACTTCTTATTCGGAGTAAATGGTTGATGTTTATCCACAATTGGCTTCGAGTACTACATTAAAATTGTGTTTTGTAGCAGTCTTGTAAGCCACAGCTGTATGTGATTAAATAGTGTAATATCAAAAGCGTGTGAGAATAGGCTTTTTTATGCTATAGCTGTTGCACAGCAAGAGAGCAGATGGAACCAGAGGGAGAGCCAGGGCAACAGTGTATTTATGTGTTGTAATACCTGCGTCGAGGATAACATTGCTGTTTTTTGCAGTAGTGGGAAAATGCTGACCTATCTTGGATGTCATTGAAAAATACACTTTTTGAAAATGGACATGGACCTATCATACCAATTTTTATTTTAAACAGAGAGTTACTGTTTAATTAGAAAACACATATTTACCGAAGGGTCCGAAACATTTGCAAGTGGAAGGATCATAATGATTTTCCATGCAGCACACATTCAAATAACAAAAGTGAATTTCTCATTTCTGTTTTGAAATCATAACTTTTTTGCTTTTTAAAAAAATTTTAAATGTTTTTTTGCTTTAAGCTGTGTGGAACTATTGTAAGAAAATCATCAGGCCATTTATCCCTAAAAAAGAGTGACAGGTAATGAGGAGAACAAAATAGGCGGTGGTATGATTCTTTTTTTTTTCTTTTCAGATATTTGGAAATATAGTATTTGGTTTTGTATGCCTATTGTTCCTTTGTGGCCACTGTTAAGAAGTACATACTTGTACAAAGGGACACACTTTTGGGTCTATCTCTTTAGCAGGATATCATAATAAGGAGATTTATTTTTCATGGGATGGTTAAACTATAAAGTTCTTGAAAGAAAATATTCATGAAACCTGTCATCTTGAGTTTTCTTGAGCTTGTGAATCTATAGGATACTAATAAGAGATTTACTAGTACGTCATTGTTTTCAGGGCCTTGAAAAAGCCTATAGAAGTAGCTGTTGGTTTTCAAATTTCAGGCATTAAAAAGCAATTTGGAAAAGGAAAAAAAAGAGGGGGTTGACAGAGATAAGTTGGATTCTGTTTGTTTTGTTTTTCATGTTGATATAAGCAGCAAATTTGTTCACATTTAAACTTTTTTTTTCATGTAGATTTACTGGTCAGGAAGTATATACCATGTGGAATCAGTAACTGGATATAGCTTTGGAATTCAGAACATTGACATCTAATAGATAACAAATTTCAAGAGTAGGATAACAAATGCTGAGTCATGGAGTCTGGTTTTGTTTTATTGTGTGGAGGGAGGGAATTCTCTGATTTGTGTGTCAATGGATTGGTTTCAGGTTCTCTAAGATCTCTTCCAGGCTTAGTATTTGTGACTCACACTTTGAGACTAAATGAGCCTGCTTTGATGTATTCGTGGTACTGGGGAGATGACCTTGGTTTTGTGCTGTCAATGAGTTTTGTTCAGGTCCCCATCCTTTCTCCAGAGCAGATCAAATACTGCTTTGCCCACTCTGGTGATTGATGAATTTAACTGTCTGCTTCCTTTGCCAATCTAAACCCAGTGTACCAAGAGAAACACATCCATCACCTGGGAGTGGGTGGAGAGCAGCTCCCAGGGGTAGGACAGAATGACAGACATCATTTAATCATGGTCATTGCCAGCTTTGTTATCATGGTTAAAGTTTTCTCCTTTGGGTAAAATTAGAGCTTATCTAAAGATGGTGACAGTGTGATGCTTTACTTTTCTTCATTTAACTTCCTCTCTGCAGGTGGTTTCAGAACTGATGGAGGCAGAAGGATTGCCTCATTAAGGCCCTGACAACCCTAGTTTTGTGAATGAAACTAGGAGCTAGTGCCAATATGGAAATGACAATTGATACATGAAATACTATTTTGACTGGAGGTTATAAATCCTTAAAACCCCTAAATTGCTGAATAGTAGTCTTTAAAACATGAGAAAAGAATACTATAGTAACTCTAGTATATGGAGTAGTAGGAGGAAGAGAATTACTTCTCCGGGACACATAAGCACAACCGTTATCTTTCTCTCTTTTCTAAGTACCCTTCTCATTCCCCCAAAAGCTCTATTAGCTGAATTAATGAA
>NW_023331517.1:0-38218 GCF_011100685.1 Canis lupus familiaris
TGACAAGGCTTGGGAGCCTCCAGAAGCAACAGGCACACCCACTGCCCTCCAGCAACAAAATATCCCTGATCCATAATTGTGGCCATTGTGTGGGGGCTGCAAACCAAGAGTTAGGAGACAGAGGAACCTATGACCAGGTCCCCAGTACCATTCCGCCTTCACAGCCTGCCCTCATTCAGCCCAGAATCTCTACAGTAGACACAGGTTGGGTGTCCCCATGTCAGGGACATTCTGTATGTGGTAAATTGAACACCAATAAAAATAAATTTATTATTTTTAAAAAATATAAATAAATAAATTTATTATTAAAAAATAATAAAAGCAATAAAGATTCATGATAATTTTCACAAAGTATAAAATTTACAGAGTAAATGAAATTCATACTTCATTCCACTACTCAGATATACTATACAATTTGAAAGTGAGTGAGGGATACTATTGGCTTCCATCCTTCTCCATTCCTCTCTCTCACTCTCTCTCTCTCCCCCCCCCATATTATTTTTTGGACCTTTCACCTTTTGGTGCCTGCCTTGATTTGCTACCAGCTCTAGGCTTTTTTTCCTTCTGTTTTTAATCACACATGTTACTTCTTTCATCTAAGATTTGGAAGCAAATCTTCAATATTTTATTCAGTCCAATCCTACTTCCATAGTGTCTACTTCGAGTTAACGGTCAAGGCTAAGCCAATGATTTATGTTGTACTTCTGACCCCCTTCCTCATAATGCTCAGCATTTCATTGGCTACGGTAAGTACACCAATGTGTTGGGTGAGAGATGACTGATGATGACCATCCAGGGGGTAAGGATAGTCTCTTCAACAAGTGGCTCTGGGACAGCGGTATATCCACATACAAATGAACAAACTTGGACACTCTAGTCACAGCATACATAAAACGCCTAAATGTGAGAGCTAAAATTATAAAACTCTTAGAATAAAACGTAGGAGTAAACCTCCATGACCTCGGACTTCTTAAACATTAGACCAAAAGCAACAAAAGAAAAAAAATGGGTAAATTGACGTTCACCAATATGAAAACAAGTTTTTGCATTAAAAGACACCATCTTTGGGCACCTGGGTGGCTCAATCGGTTAGCATCTGCCTTCGGCTCAGGTTGTGGTGTCAGAGTCCTGGGCTTGCGGCGCCGCATTCGGCTCTCCCTGCCCAGCGGAGAGCTTGCTTCCTCCTGTGACTTCCTCTGCTTCTGTTCTCCTCTCCTCTCTCTATCTCTCTTCTCTCTCCCTCTCTCTCTCTCTCTCTTTTGCTCTGTCTCTCACTCTCTCTCTCAAATAATTTAGTAAATCTTTTTAAAAAGAACACAACACTAAAAGACACTATCAAGAGTAGAGAGATAAGGATCCTACAAGACGGGTGAGTAAAAACATTTGTTCAAATCATATGTCTTTTTTAAAAAGATTTTATTTCTTTAATTCATGAGAATTACACAGAGAGGAGCGAGAGATGAGAGAGAATGCAGAGACACAGGCAGAGGGAGAAGCAGGCCTCATACAGGGAGCCTGATGTGGGACTCGATCCCAGGTCTCCAGGATCACGCCCCTGGGCTGAAGTTGGCGCTAAACCGCTCAGCCACTCGGGCTGCCCATATGATTTTTTTAAAAAATATTTTATGTATTTATTCATGAGAGTCACGGAGAGAGAGGGAGGCAGAGACACAGGCCGAGGGTGAAGCAGGCTCCGTGCAGGGATCCTGACGTGGGACTCGATCCCAGGACCCCCAGGATCACGCCTGGCAGGCACCAAACCGCTGAGCCACCCAGGGTTTCCCCCTGCAAATCATATGTCCTAGGGAGAATATAGCAACCAGAGTATAGAAAGAACCTTACAACTCCAACCAAATGAGAAAACAAATAAAGATGGGAAAGGGATCTGAATACGTATTTCCCCAAGGAAGATAAACAAATGGCCAAAAGTCACATGATAATATGCTCAACATTTTTAGTCATTAGGAATTGCAAACCAAAGCCTAACAATAGCTGTTAACGCCCCTAGAATTTCTAACATTAAGGGGAAAGAGTGGAAAATAAACAAACTGCTATTGAGAATGTGGGGAAGCTGGAAGCCTTATACACTGCTGGTGGGAATTTTAACGGTATAGATACTGTTGAAAACAGCTTGGTGGTTCAAGCGTAAGGTAGACTATCCGTACAACCAAATATGCAGACAGTAAAGGAATGTTGCAATGTAGATGAACTTTAGAATCATTATTCTAGGGAGGCATGGGTGGATCACTGGTTGAGCGTCATCAACCTTCAACTCAGGGCGTGATCCTGGGGTCCGGGGTTCGAGTCCCGCATTGGGCTCCCGTGGGGTGCCTGCTTCTCCCTCTGCCTATATCTCTGCCTCTCTCGAATAAATAGAATCCTTAAAAAATAATAAAAATAATAAGATCATTATTCTGCACATAATAAGCCAGACACAAAAGGTTATGTATTGTGTGATTCCATTCATACGAATATTCAACATAAGCCAGCCCATAAAAACAGAAAGTAGATTTGAGGTTGCCAGGGTTTGGGGGCAGGTGGGAGTGAGGAGTGACTGGGTATAAGATTTCCTTTACAACTCATAAAAACGTTTTGTTAAGAAGGTAGAGGTGACTGTTTCACAACCTGCGGATTTACTTAATGCCACTGAGTGGTACACTTTAACATGCTATGTGAACTTCTTTTTTAAAACGATTTTATTTACTTATTCATGAAAGACACAGAGGGAGAAAGAGAGGCAGAGACATAAGCAGAGGGAGAAGGAGGCTCCCTGCAAGTAGGCTGATGTGGGACTCGATTCTGGGACCAGGATCATGCCCTGAGCCGAAGGCAGATGCTCAACCGCTTAGCCACCCAGGCATCCCTGTTATGTGAATTTTAATTCAATAAAAACAATTTTTAATAAAACAAGAAGAAATCAGAGAGGGAGACAACCATAAGAGACTCTTAATCATAGGAAACAAACCGAGGGTTGCTGAAGGGAAGGGGCTAGAGGAACGGGGTACCTCGGGGATGGGCATTAAGGAGCACACATGATGTAATGAGCACTGGGTGTCATATGTCACCAATGTCTATTTCTGAAACCAATGATACATTATATGTCAATTAATTGAGTTTACATAAAATTTAGAAATAAAGATAATGCTTCTTAAACCATGGTAATCAAATGTTGAAGTATTTGGGGGAGAAAAAAACCTGGGCAGTCCCACTTTTATGTATTCTTTTAAAATAATATTAAGATTATTATTGCTTACATGTAAATATGCTCCATGAAATAAAATTACTACTCTTTGAATATAAACAAAAGTATTAAAAGTATGGTATTGCTTTTCATCTCTGCCAATCTATTTAATACCTACCGGAATAGGAAAGACCTGGATTTTCTTTATTATTTATAAATTTATTTTTTATTGGTGTTCAATTTGCCAACGTATAGAATAACACCCAGTGCTCATCCCGTCAACTGCCCCCCCCAGTGCCTGTCACCCAGTCACCCCCCCCCCCCTGCCCACCTCCCCTTCCACCACCCCTAGTTCGTTTCCCAGAGTTAGGATTTTCATATCTGCCTCTTCACTTCACCTCTTACAATCCGTTGTTTCAATGGAAAGGCAACCGGGCAATCCAGATTCACTGATACTGAGTAGGGAGAGGAAGATCTCACTGGCCGTCCAGAAGGTTCTCAGGGACCACCAACACCCCACCCCCCCACCCCCCGCCAGGTCTTCCAGAATGATCACCCGGCACTGCTGATGTCTACTGTTCTTTCCTGAAGTTTTAACTAACCCTTTAAGAGCAGAGGCACTAGGAGCTGATTTGACAAAAATGGAGACCAGGGAACAGAGATGTTAGGGCACAATGTGCAAGTCACAGAACTGAGGAGAGGCAGAGCTGAGACTCAGGCCTGCATTGGTTTTTCAGAAAGCATCTCTGATTTGAAAAGATTGGCCATGGGTGCTTCCCACTATTTTCCCTCCCCCAAAACTACATAGGCTACATACATGGAGGCTCTTGATATGCCTCTTCCTCTCCTCTTCACCAAGAACCTTTCGAAAGCCTTCATTCAGGTGGCACACAGTTCTATGTAAGAGTCCAGCTTGCCCTGCTCTCGTGGATTGCACATAGAACGAGAGGGCTTTGTCTGGCTCTGGAATCTGGGGTCCAGGGCTGTACTGGGTCTGTCTGGAACCGTCACCTTGTGAGGGCTGATTTGGGGCATCACTTGCCAAATCAGCACTCAGTGACATCGTGTCAGTGGTTGGAAGTCGGACATAATGGTAGTACTTACAACATGGAAATAGGAAAACCCTGGAAATAGGAACTGCACTCTCCCCTCCCGAAAACCTGTTCCCAGCACATCACACTTCCCAGGACTGGCCACAGAAGAATTGCCTGAAGCTCATTAACAGGAAACAGCTGCGTCACAGGGCAGCTCAGTCCCCTAATGTAGATGACAATGAGAGAGGAAGTGTGCGCTGTGTGCCCTTATGAGAGGAGCCCTACCTCTGGGCTTAGCCTTCATTGGCAGTGTGGTTGCGGCAGTACAAGCTGAGCGCACATCCCAAATGTGAGAGGCTCATCTCTATCTCCCTATTGTCCTCCATCAGGGCCTTTTTTAAAAAAAAAGATTTTTTTAAATTTATTTATTCACAATAGACAGAGAGAGAGAGAGAGAGGCAGAGACACAGGCAGAGGGTAGAAGCAAGCTCCATGCCAGGAGCCCAACGTGGGACTCGATCCCGGGACCCCAGGATCTCACCCTGGGCCAAAAGCAGGCGCCAAACCACTGAGCCACCCAGGGATCCCCAGGGCCTTTTTTTCCCCCAGGGCCTTTTTTTTTTAGGGACTCGTCTCTCTTCTCAGGAACCACTGGTGTCCTGAAAACCTTGTCAGTACGCGTTATCCAAGGGTGCACTGAGGGTCATTCGGTCTTGTTTGCCCGAGTTTCTAGTTAAGGCAAACGGGACCTCTGACATCCAGGTCCTTTATCCTGACACATCTTCTCCTCTTGGGTCATTTTTAATTGACTGAGAGTCCTTGAATCCCACCCACAGAAATACACCCAGCCTCATGAGTCTTGGCAGGTTGAAAGGAGGTCCTTAACGGAACCTGGATCCTGTGTGTGTGTGTGTGTGTGTGTGTGTGTGTGTGTGTGTGTGTGAAGGGAAGACAGAAGCTGTTATCTTTCCACTTTATTTCTTCCATAACCCATTTTGCAAAAACTCCCCTGCCCTCAATGCCTTTTCTGAGACCATCAGATATTGTCTTCAATGTTTCATTCATTCATTCACTCACTCATTCATTCATTCACTGGATTGGTCAGGGTGTAATTGACTGAGACCACGATCAGCGCTCTGCATCTGAGGAGGTATTAGTACTTCCTGGTTTCCATAGAAAGCGAACATCAGGAAGACCGTTTTTGATGACATTCTGGTTTCCATGACAACTGGGGTAAGCCATTCTTTCCTGGAGACAGAAGAAACATTTAACAAGGATATTTACAGACTGGAGAGATGGAGTAACTGTAGAAACATCGGACTAGTCGGTGTCTGCTATCAATGTGAGTCGTCTGTGTGTTTGTGTGTTGCCAGTGTGTGGGTTATAGTTGGTCATTAAGAGCTCTAATCCCTCCTGTTTTATCAGGGGGGATGGCAGCTTCTCTTGGGGCAGGGGGGCTTAGGTGACTGAATACCTCTGTCACACCAGGGCCCCTTTCTGCTGTCCTAAGGTGACACCATTGCCCGAGGGCATTGTTACCTGACTTCTTGAAAGCAGAGATCCCCAAATATTCCTCATCATGTACTTCTGCTTGATGATTGTCCCATGAACCCTTAAAGATGTAAGTTGACTCACTTACACTGACTTATAGTCAAGTTATTATGTGTGTCGAGAGAGCAAAAGAAGTCAGCAAATGAGGCAAATGGGTAGGATTGGAAGATCTAATGTGACTCTGTGTAGCCTAGGGGATGATATTGTGCTCACTCTGAGTAGCCAACACACACATGAACTAAGAAACATCTCTAAGAGACAAAGTCAGAGCCCACGCTCTGACGTAACCTCCTCAGAGGTCACGGCTTCTCAGAACCACCGTATTGTCCCTTGGGTTCTCCGGAACTACAAGTGCCCACTCTTCCTGTCATGGCACTATTGTTTTTTTCTTTTTGATCTCCAAATAACTCAAGCTCTCTTTCATAAAAATAGTAAGAGGGTGTTGTCTAATAGTCATGCTGGTTTTCCCTCTTTGCTTTTAAAGCTGTTCTTTTCCCACTGGGTTCTAGAAGTTTTAACTATAATGAGCCTAGACCTGTGTGTGTGTGTCTGTGTTTGTGTGAAAGTCAGAGAGCCGGGGGTGGGGGGGGAGGGAGGGAGGGAGAGGGAGAGTAGGGAGAGGGAGGGAATATATTATGCTTGCAGGTTGGCATATCAGTACACCATCTGATATTTTTCTTTATTTTGGAACATTGTTGCCTATTGTTCCTTCACACATTCAGCAGCCCTTCTCTCTTCTTGGACTGCAGTACAATATATCTTCTGTGGTTAAATATATACATTTTAATAATGAACATTTCCTTTGATCCATAGAAAATGTACCTCAAAGACATTTGCAATGTATTTGCATCGCTTTCTATGCAATGGTTGGTACTGTTTTGCTTGCCTGCTTTTTGTTCACTTACATCCAGGATTTCATTTCATATCACCTTAGAATCTTTGCAAAGTAAGGTTTCGGTGCCTATGTACACGTAAATGTGTCCTCCGTGTAATGTTTTAAAACATTTGAGAAATGATGTCTACCCTCGCCATCCACTTCTGTCCTTTTCCTTCCTCTCTTGCCAATGCAACAGTGCCATGACATTTCTGTTTATCATTCTGGAATCTTCTCTTCCATTGACATATCTTTTGTGTCCTGAGATGAAGTATACACCGTTGTTCTCATGTGAATGTGTGCCTTACATAAAGCGTATTATTTGTGCTTCATTGGTCTCTAGGTAGTTTTTTTTGGGGGGGGGGGTCTGAATTTTTTTCTCTGTCAGCACATGAAGGTCTGCATCAGTCCTCGTGTTGGATGCATAACATGCCCTTGTTGGCTTAGATTATCAGTTTGTTAGTCTTTTCCCAAGGGTAGCAAGCACCTGGCAGACACCCAATGCCGTTATGACAAGCTACGATGCAGTGAGTTGTCTTGTGAATTAGGGCACCTTTTTCTCCTTGTGCACGACACAGGGAAATTAATAGGTTCTGAAATACACACTTTGTCCACTCGCCTGGCTATCAGTAATTATGGAAGTCTCGCCTGCAGGAAAGACCAGGATGCCCTTGACTTTTTCAGTCCTAAGGCTGTGCATGATTTCATCACTGTTAGAGAGGGAAGTGGAGGTCTCCCTGTGGCAGGTAACAGTGACTGGAGGGGTAACAGAGAATCTCTGGAAGAAAATTGACCTGCTTGATGGGAGAAACCACCTGAGTTTGCTAAAGGAATGGGACAGAAGTCACTCTAGTCTTAAAATAAGGAACAGAGGGAATCCTTGACGTTTGTGTAGTCCTTGCACGAGCACTTATGCTTTTCCTCCTCAAGAGTAGAGAGCTCTTGATGGTGTGTGCCTGCAAGAGTAGTTGCTGTGGTTCCTTCTTTGCTAAGGGAAAATTTGGAGGCAGAGCTTGGCAATTGGAAGGTGTACGTGCTTTTAGTTTTGTAGCTGATCATTTGTAGGTGAGAAGCAAGCCTAATTTTTTCAGTTCTTTGATGAAACTGAGTGTGGGTCCCGATTTTTCAGTCTGCAACGCTTGCCATTAAAATGTTTGTACAGGGATCCCTGGGTGGCGCAGCGGTTTGGCGCCTGCCTTTGGCCCAGGGCGTGATCCTGGAGACCTGGGATCGAATCCCACATCGGGCTCCCGGTGCATGGAGCCTGCTTCTCCCTCTGCCTGTGTCTCTGCCTCTCTCTCTCTCTCTCTCTCTCTCTCTATCATAAATAAATTTAAAAAATTAAAAAAAAATTAAAAAAATAAAATGTTTGTACAAAAATGGTCCACATTTCCAAATAGGTGTGACCTCTATGAGTTTACAAAACTAGTGAAAAACATAAGGGAAAGTTCTGAAGATGCCAATTCCCACCCAGTTGTTCTACAAATGGAATTTGGTTAAAAACTTTGACAAGTGGAAAGTTCATTCTGGATTCATCTGGCACTGCAAAGGTGCAATAGTAGGAAAGAACGTGTTTTCTCTCTAACTTATTGCATAAAATGTGCCTTTATAGCCAAAAGGGGGACCTGCTTACTTGTCCATTCATGGAAATACATGCTTTAGGGACAGTTTAAGGTCCCAAAGCCTACAGCTTAAAAGTAGCTCCAAGGTGTGCCTGGGTGGCTCAATCGGTTGGGGACACCACTCTTGATTCCAGCTCACATTATATCAGGGTCATGAGATCTATCCCTGTGTCGGGCTCTGCACTGGGCATGGAGCCTGCTTAAGATTCCATCTCTCCCTCTCCCTATGACCCCGCCTTCCTCCTCCCTCTCAGAATGAAAAAAACATAAAAAAAGGTCCAATAAATAAGACCTGGTTTTAGGGAAGGGATGAGAGGGTGTTGGGGTAAAGATGAGAGAAGTTCTGCCTCTGGGGAGTGGAGGGGTGCGGGAGTCCTATCAAGGACAGTGCCCTTGTTTTGAGACAACACCTTCAGAGGGTTGTTTTTGTTTTTGTTTGGAAGTGATCACAGCCCTCAACGGGGAAAGGAGTTAAGGAACAAATCTTCCAAAATCATTTTTCCAAAAGTCACGGCCATTGATTGGAGAAATAAATATTCGTTGCCACCACGTTCTCTCATTTCTTAGCCAAGGAGCAAATGGACTAAAGTTAACAGCAGGACTTAAAAATTGAAGCTGGTTCATCTGAGGGTTCTATTTCTTGATGGTCTGGAATTGACCCTGAAGTTACAAATCGTGGAGTTGTTATTTCTACGATTCCCCTTCTGTTTTATTCTATTCATTTTTACTGGGCAGGCATGTTTGGTATGACTGTAAACTGGAATTGTGGATACATGTTCAGATCCAAACCCTCCGAGGATTGGGGGTCACTTTAATAGTTACTTCAGTGTCATTCAGGGTTCTATTTTTAATACTTGTTCCTGGTGTGCAGAAGAGGATCAACATTTACATATAATTCCCTCTATCTGTCCCTCTTTCTGTCCAACTGCCATCTGTCTGTCTACACACCCACCTGGATGCACCCTTAGAGGGAGAGAAGAGAGCTGTGCTCCTGTTAGGATGAAAAAATAAGGAAATCATCTGCAACATTATGTGCCAACCCTTAAATGGAAGCTGTTTGGACAGTGGGCCAAAGCATATGGTGAATAGGCCATGGAGGATTTTATATTTTCAATAAAAACCCTTTCCTTCTGACTGCGTCTCTCAAGGATGCATTGTTTTGGTAACCGGACAAAATGATTGCAATTGATATTTTGGTTGTCCGCTGCAAGTTACTCCATTAAAGTGCTTCGTAGTTGAACAGATGTACACAAACGTGAATGGGAGAGAATATTCAAATAGGTGCTATGGTTTTCCAAGCCCTTTCTAATATCTTATAGAAAATAGGTTTAAACAGAATTTAAAAGTGTGAGACTCATATATTTGCAGTTCGCATTCCTTCTGGGTGATCAGCTTACTGATCCTTAAGGTTTTTCCTACTTTATAATCTTAAACAGCATTTTAGATTCTCTGTGTGTAATTCCAAGATAAGGAAATGAGACGAGCTGGAAAGAACCCCTGCCCTGGAAGCAGCAATATTTGCATGCATGTGTAGAGCAGAAAGCATTGATTCCATGCATCAATATCAGGCATCTTGGGTCTCTAACCTCATCACTCTGAGTCTGTGTATGTATCTGTGAGTGTGGGTGTGTCTTGGCGGTCTGGTTGGAGCTGAGGTGATTCAGGCACTCCTGTTCTGTGTGAGAGACTGGCAGATCCTGCTGCAGGGAGACTGCAGTTGGCTGAGTCACCTGTTTTTCCTTCTCCTCTTTGTTCTGTGTCCTCATCCGACACCCGACACCCGTGTTCTAAGAGCCAGTACACTGGGTTCTGTAAAGCAGAGGACACAATACCTGCATGATCACACATTCTGGCAAGAAAAGGTTTGTGCAGGCTGGGCCCAAAGTCTGTGTCATTAGTCATCACACATTTCATATTGTAGCTAGGAGTATGTGTAAACAAAGTCCTGCATACACGGGTTTATTAGGGAAATAATCTCTTGTAAAACAAAGTGTACCATTTGAAACCGTTAATGGATGAGCTAAAATCTGTAAGCGAACTATGATACATAATTGAACAGTATATGCGGAAAGTAAAACCCATTAATAGGTATTTCTTGAGGGGTGGGGAGGGAGATTGAGTGAACAACTGCATTTTCTGCATCACACTCATCTAAATGTTTGAAATGAAAAAAAAAATAAATAAATAAATAAATGTTTGAAATGTATTTAAATGAAGTTTTTAAAAATCATGGAAACCGCATTGCCAAAAGAGATTCACAAAACCGATGCAAAAAATCAGATTCCCACGAAACAGTGATCCCATACTGCTCCTGAGTGAAGAAATACAGTCCTAGGCAATATGTGCATGCATAAGTACATGGTGCATAGGGAACGTGCGACGAAGCCTCATACTATCATGTTGACAGTAAGCACCTATAATGTATTTCCTCCCATGTATACCCCTCTGCATGGTTTCTGTATTCCACAAACTTACTTTAGAAACACCAACACACATTTACATAATAGACACCATTAGCGTTACACACTAACACACATGAGACACACACACACATACACACAATGCTACTATTAAATCTTTGCATTTAAGATGGACAAAAAGGCTATTATGAAAGCCGTAGTGGCCATGGTTCTGAAATAGGAGGACCAGCCTAAACTAAACAGGTTAACATGGAAATATTTTTGAAATGCAAAAGAAGGAAGCAGAGAGACAGGTCTACATTCCAAATGAGATGTAACTAACATTTCTGCTTCAGAATAGCCTGTATTCCAGAGCTGGGGAAGGGAAAATGATGACTCCATCCCCATTTCGTTGGCTTAATTTCCCATCTGCCTTTCTGATTTTCTAGATCAACATTAGAGGTACGTACGTCCTGGGTATCTACATTTGAGGCCATTTGATCCCTGGAAGGACTGTGCACCTCAGAGGCACAGAGCAGAGGAAAGGGTCTGCCGGACAAGCAGTTGGAACGTGTGAACCAACAGGTACCGCAAATAGACTCACGCCTCCCTCGATCTATGTGGTGTTTTGTAAGACGTTCCTATTTTACTAAACATTTCACTTGCGGTCATTTCATGTTGACATTTGGAGTGTGGCTTATTCTGCTCCTCGCTCTACAGCCATCTCTTTCTGAAAATTTAGCTCTGGGGGTGGGGAGGGGGGTGGGCAACAGCCTTTTGAGCCACCGTAGTGCAATGCAAAAGGGCAGGTCAAGCCAATGGCCCATGCCTGTAGCAATCCTTATGAAGGATGGCACCAGTAACCACCAGGATGATCTTCGTGAACCTCTGGAATCTAAGCTCATGCTCTTGAACCCAAGATTGGGCTGGCTGGCATTCAGGGTCTGTAGGCTGGAGATCGTCCCTGGCTTCCTTGGGTGCACAGGGTGGCATCAGCGCCCCCCAGAAAATAAGGACCGAGTGAAGCATCCCCCCAGGATGAGCCCCAGGGAGCACAAAAGGCACAAGACGGCCAATAACACAAATGAGATCTGGAAAATGACACCCGCCTCCCCACACAGATGCTCTTTAATACGGAGTGGCAATAAGCAGGGCAAGAAACTGGGTATGGAAGGTTAAAAAAATCCTCAGGTATCTTCTGTATGTTCCCCGATACGTGCCTTGTATTTACCCCCTGTCTGACACACACACTGTTAATAGTTCTTTGTTTTATCTCCTTCCAATTCTCATTGATCAATGTTCTTCTACGTTCACAAAAGGAATTTTTTCCCCTAATGGTTTTCTTCTCTTCCTTTCCCACCTTCCAGTGTTCTCCTATACAGTCCATTCCAATCACAAGTCCCCGGGACCCTGGGAGACTCAGGTGAAGAAGGAGGGTCCACACAAGCAGTAAACCCTTTGTGACCCGAGGCCAAAAGGCGTGCTGAAGGACATTGTTTTAGGGAAGATGTGCCGTGCCTGTGTGTCTGACGGCCAGAACCCTCAACCTCTATTAGTCACCTCTTGAGAGGACACCCAAATCACAATGGATGCTGAGTATGTCCTATGCAACTGGAAGGGCCACTTGTGGCCAGCAAGGGTTTTGTCCAGATCCGGGGTCTCACCAAAAAATAAGAGGAAAGGAGCACTTTCTCTAGAAGTTGAAATACTCTCGGTGGATGAAAAAATTAAAGTGAAAAGCACAGACGTAAAGATCCTAAATGAGTCTCAGATTGAATCCATTACCTCCTTGCTAACAGCCCAGTCGAAGGCCAGTGTCCCAGCGGGACAGGAAGTGCCTTACAGAAACGCTCTTACAGTGGCATTGGAGATTCTGAAGGAGAGAGCAGATGTGTGCCCAGCAGGAGCATCGGATGATCCAGAGACCACTACACCGTCCCGAAGGGGACCAAGAAAGCGATCTCTTAAAGACTACCGGAAGGCCAAAGGGATCTTACTGAGGCGTCTCAGGAAACGCAGAAACCTCAAACCGCGGCTGGTGCATTCTCAGAGACCAGACACCACAGAAGGCGGCCAATCACAGGCACACACAACCATCACTCCCCTTCCAAGGAAAAGGCGAGCAAAGTCCTCACCAAGCTCCAGCAGGCGCCCGAACTTACCGTCGCTTTCAGAAGATGGTGGTGAGAAAGAGGGCAAGGAAAAGAGGGACACCTCAAGAGTTAGGTCTTTGCATCGCATAGCCAAGGAGGGGGGTACCGGGGCTGAAGATGGAGGCATCCTTCCATCTCCGCCACCAGGTTTCAACCTCACTGTGCCCGAGGAGGCTCTGAAAGAAGAGGCACCTGACACCCACACAAAGAACCCGGCTGCCTCCTCTGAGCGCTCTGCCTCCTCCAGGAATGTTGAGGACCACGGAGAGGGTCCCTGGGAGCCAGGCATGGAAGGTGCGGCAGCCTCCTCCAGCGCCCCTAACCTGAGGCCGCGTTGTTCACTCCGTCTGGCAAACAGGAGAAGGAAGCTGCAGGTACCAGAGTTTGAGAAAGGGCTGCAGGAATCTCGACCTTCGGCCAGCTCAAAGGCTGTGAACCCCACCACTGCTATTAAGAAGGATGTCAGCCAGGAAATGGGACAACTGACCAGCACGCTTTCTCCACAGGAGCCTTGTCCCATTGAAGGAGGAATGATGGTCTGGTTTAAATTTCAAAATCACCCCTTTTGGCCAGCGGTGGTAAAGAGCGTCAGCCAAGCAGAGCAGACTGCAAGGGTGCTTTTGATTGAGGCAAACATGCACGCTGAAATGAGTGGCATTCGAGTTCCTCTTCGAAGATTAAAGCCCCTGGACTGCAAAGAGAAAGAAACACTGATGAAGAGAGCCAGGAAAATGTACGAGCAAAGTGTGAACTGGTGTTTCTCCCTGATTTCTCACTACAGAGAAGGGCTCACTTGTGGGTCTTTTGCAGGCTCCTTCCTGGACTATTATGCTGCTGACGTCAGTTACCCAGTTAGGAAAGCCATCCAGGACGGGGATCTGGAGGCTGACTTCCCAAAGGTCAATTATGCCGACCTGGAGGATTCTGAGGAGGAGACCTCCGTGGGCGGGAAGAGGCCCCGCAAGAAGATTCTCCCTGACCGGATGAGGGCTGCTCGGGACCGAGCCAACCAGAGGCTCGTGGACTTCATCGTGAAAAAGAAGGGGGCCGATCACCACCTTCTGGACATTGTCAAAGGCAGGAAACAGTCCAGGTGGCTGACATCGTTTCTGAATTCCAAGAGGTACACTCTCTGCATTGAAACATACCTGGAGGATGAAGACCAGTTGGATGTCGTGGTGGGACATTTACAAGAAATCTACAAACAAATAGACAAGAAGAGGCTGACTCTGGCAAGGGATGACAAAGTCAGTTTTGTTGTGGAAGTTCTTCTGCCAGAAGCAATCATTTGTTCAATTGCTGCACTTGACGGATTAGGTTACAAGGAGGCAGAAGAAAAGTACCTACGGGGCCCACCCGTGCATTACCGGGAAAAACAGCTGTTTGATAAAAATATCCTAAAGAAAATGCGAAAGAGATCGGCACCCGGGCTGAAGGCTAATAAGTAAGCCCTCCTGTGCCCACACTGCAGCAGGGAGACCTCTCAAGGCCCTGTCTGCATGAAATGCGGGACCCTTCAATTCTCTATGCCATATACATATATGTTCTAGAAATTTGAGACCTCGGGAACATGCTGGGTTCATTTTGGATCCATCTGTGGCACTTGTGCATAGCACGGCCACCATCGTTTCTGGTTCCCAAATGCTTCGCAAACTAATTTGATTAAAAAAAAAATACTGCACACAGTGGTACTTCCCTCTACTTGCTTGGATGTGTCATTGTCTAGATGTTTTCATAAGATTGCTTTGGAGAGCACTTCATATTTTAAATACGGGACGCACGATCTCTTATGACGTGAAAGAGCCCTGGTGTCAGACATGAAGCAACAATCGCTTTTAAAATATAAGATGGATTTTCGCAGAAACATCACATGGATTTCTCACTCTCTCTCTGACACCTCGGTGTAAATGACTGCATTTGTTCATAGGATAATTCCTTGAATTTGATCTGCCATGCTTATCTGTGTGGAAGAAAAGCCCTGAGGGGTGAAGCCAAAGGCACAGATGTTTGCGATTACTGTCACTACCTTCTCATGGTTCCTGGAAAAGCCGTCTGAAACCCAAAGTTAATGACTGGTCATCTGCATGTAGTCCACATGGGAGTGAACGACATCTCAACGTGCGGTGAACATTTTGTCGGCCTGTGCGAGACTGTGACCTCTACACTTGCCTGAGATTCCACTTAGGGAAGCAGTTCTTGCTCAGTGGCTAAGTGGTTTCCTAAAACAAACAGGCTCCTAGTTGTCTTCCTGACTGATGGGATGCTTTGCATGTAGTGGCTTATTCCCCTGTGGAAGACAACTAGAGTAATCGGACACACAGTTTAGCGATTTTAGACCTAGCTGGAGTCCAGGTTCACTGCTGGGAGCCCATCTAAGTGGCACACATTGTAGGAAAGCATGCATTTTGTTCCGGAACTGTGTCCCCTAAGACGCAGTCATCTATCTCAAACCAAGCCAGCGTTCTCTTTTGATTTATTCACTGGCTAGCCCTGACAGGTTCCGACAGTTATATATGCAGGCTGGTAAGTCATTCCAAGCTGTGTGAGCAATAGATGGACCGGGATCTGGGAACCTGGAAATGAACTACAGAACAGCTTCCATTTGCCTAAATGTGGCTGTTGTCAGAGTACAATGAAACTTGCGTAACCAAAAGATAAACTCTGAAGTCCATGAATTGTTATCCTAACTTGAAACAAGATTTTTTGAGGAAAAAAACGTTAGAAAAGCTAGTTTGCTTTTGAAATGTGATGTGGAAATGAGCACTAAAGGTCTGACATGAACCTGAATGTATTTCTATTCTTAGAGGGAGTCAGCTGTCACTCACAGGCCTATGTTATGTGCTCACACGGCCATGTGATTTATGTGAATGTGTGTGTAAAATTTGCAAGTTAGCTGTTTTGATTCCCAATAAAACTGTAGTACCTTTCACTTTGAACTAGTGCTTCATCATACTTTAGATTGTACAACTACACAGTTGGTGTGTTTAAATATATGTACACTCACTCACACACACACCTGTGTGTGTGTACATACTATTTTGGAATTTCAGTGATTTAGTCATCAGTTTTTAAATTTCATTATGAATTTTCTTCCAATCCTAAATCAATATTCACTTTCATGCTCATTTTGCACAAGTTTAGAAGAGGGCCTTCCAAATTGTGTAAGCTTCAGGCCCAAAAGAACTTCTTTGGAAGTTCTGCCTGAGAGATGCCAATGACTCCTGAGGCGTTCTGCTTGGGCTAATCCACATGACATCCTCATGGTCCTGAAAAGTACTTGGAAACACACCATCTCATGCTCTCTGTGGGCCTTTTACACTGAAACGACACACTCTAGTTCTTCTATGAACATCGTGTCTCCCGAGCCAAATAGACCACTCAACTTCAGCCTTCTCATATGGCCATATCTAGCTCTACATTCAAATATTTTCTTCACTACTTCATCCATCCATCCATCCATCATCCATCCACGCACCTATCCATCCATCCATCCACCCATCATCCATTCCTGGCCCTGTGAGTCAGTAGAACAAGTAAGATGTAGTTTAAGACCCTTCCATTTCTAAGATGACTGTGAGGCACTACTTTGCCTCCTTAGTGAGAAATCTTTATCGGCATCATGGATTGGTGGCCTATATGTGAAACCAGATCCCCAGATTTCCCCCATGCCTTTTTTGCGGTGTATCCTTTGGTTTGGGGTGAAGGGGGAGGACCCCCTCCCTCCTGGGGTATCATGTAGGCTTGAGGCATCCAGTGAAGAGGGCAGACATGCCTAGGACATGCATCTCGTCTCCTCCACAAGGATCCCATGTGAACCAGGATCACATTTGGGGTGTGCAGCCGTATTTGGGGGACTGGCTGTGTAGACTCTGAGATACCTTCCAGCCTGAGCAGTTGTTAAGGGGCTAAGATTGCCCTAAACGATGGTGGCACAAACCTATGCAGGGCAAGGTAGGCACAGTTACCATACTGGACTGCAAGGCCCGGGGGGAGCCAGTCTCATCTGACTGACCAGAATCTGTGGCAAGAGAGATAGTATAGAGAGTACATAGTAGTGTACTGTGGTCTAGATATAGGGACAGCTGGCTGGGGTATTACTTGATTTTTCTAAGGAGAAAATAATGAGGACTGGAAAGCAGAAAGTTGATGCTAGCAGCTCTGGTGGAAAACTCTGGTCCCCCACCAAGTGTCCAGTTCTAAGTCAGCCCACCGGCCTAGGGCCCTTTGAGGAAAGTGGAGGTCAGAAAATACCAGCCAAGCCTTTCCCAAAAACCTGTGCTTATTTACGAAGGTAAGGTAAAAGAGACTGTGGTAAGGACCATACCTGGATTTAAAAGAAAAAAAGAATATTGAATATGAGTTCTTTACTTATAAAGGGACTTATGTAGTCTAGATAATAATGGAGTTCTGCCTCATTTCACCTCACAGGAATTCCAAAGTTTCTGTGGATCACCCAAGGTTTGTTTTTTTTTTCTCTCCAGACTCTCCGTATACAGCTGGCAATAATGTACTTGGTAGGTGGTAGGACCTTCACGTTAGCACAAGTGTCATTATATGGAAAGACACACATGGAAGCTTATGAAGCTGATATGTCCTTAAAATATAAGAAAATAAAAGCAATAGTATACTAGGAAAAGAGAGAATAGTCAGGTACTAAAATAAGAAATGTCCCCACATTACTATCAGCCTTGCAGAGATTAAAAAAAAAAAAGATTGCAAGGGAATTCCGTGAACAATTGTACACCAAAATTTAGGCAAGTTCGGTGAAAAGGTCAATTTCCTAGAAACACACAATGAAACAAAACGGACTCATGAGAAAATAGAAATTCTCCATAGACCCATGAAAAAAGTAAAGAGAGTAAATCCATCAACAAGAACCTAGAACAGGGCAGCCCCGGTGGCGCAGTGGTTTAGCGCCACCTGCAGCCCGGGACTTGATCTGGAGACCCTGGATCGAGTCCCGCGTCAGGCTCTCTGCGTGGAGCCTGCTTCTCCCTCTGCCTGTGTCTCTGCCTCTCTCTCTCTCTCTCTGCATCTCTACGAATAAATAAATAAAATAAATAAAAAAACAAGAACCTAGAACAAAGAAAAGCTCAGGACCTGTTGGCTTCGCTGGTGAATTCTACCAAATGCCTAAAGAATTATACTCTGTTGGTGGGAATGCAAGCTGGTGCAGCTGCTCTGGAAATCAGTATGGAGGTTCCTCAAGAAGCTAGAAACAGGGCCACCCTATGAGCCAGCAATTACACTAGTACGTATTTACCCCAAATGTACAAATGGAACGATCTGAAGGGGCACATGCACCCCAATGTCTATAGAAGCAGTGTCCACAATAGCCAAACTATGGAAAGAGCCAAGATGCCCATTGATAGATGAATGGATAAGGACCATGTGGTATATATACATACACAAATTATACATACACACACACATTATACACACACACAGAGGGAGACAAAGCATGAGAGACTCTTAACTCTAGGAAACAAACTCAGAGTCGCTGGAGGAGTGGTGGGGGGTGCCGTAATTGGGTGATGGAATTAAGCAGGGCACAATATGATGAACACCGGATGTTATATGTAACTGATGAATTATTGAACTCTACCTCTGAAACTAATGATGTACTACTATATGTTGGCTAAAGAATGAAGAATTATAAATTACAATTAATAATTAATAATTATAAATCCTTCCCAAAGCCTTCCCAAAAAATAGAAGGGGGGGACAAGTTCCTAACTCATTCTATGAGGCCAACATTACCCTGATAACAAAGTGAGACTAAGACACCACGAGAACAGTGCAGACCAATACACCTTATGACTATAAATGCAAAAATTTTTAATGTTTACTAGGAAACCAAAACTAGCAGTTTTATTAATTAAAAGAATTTTAATTAAAAGGATTATACATCTTGGCAAAGTGGGATTTATCCCATGATTGTAAAGGTGGTTCAATGTATGAACATCAATATGATATGCCACATTAATAAAATGAAAGGAACAAACCATATGACTACCACAAAATGATGCAGAAAATGCATGTGACAAAATCCAGTACTCCCTCAGGATGAAAAGCATTCAGAAAACTAGGATTATAAGGGAACTTCCTCAACTTGAAAATCTGCATTTATGAAGAACGCACAGCTACTATCCTATTCCATGGTAAAAGAATGAAAGCATCCCCGAAGACCATGGACAAGTCAAAATGTTCACTCCTGCCACTTCTATTCAACATTGTACTGAACATTCTAGGCAGAGCAATCAGTCAAGAAAAGAAATAAAAGGCACCAAATGTGGAAAACAAAGAAAACTATTTGCAGATGACAGAATCTTAGATATCAAAAAATCCTAAGAAATCCAATACAAAAGCTATTAGAGCCAATACTTAAATTCAGCACACAAAATCCAGTTGTGTGTCCATCAGTATACTAGCAGTGAACATCCTGAAAAGGAAACTAAGAGGGGTGCTGCGTGGCTCAGTTGGTAAAGCAACTGACTCCTGATTCAGGTCCTGAGGTCAAGCCCCACATTGGGTGTGCTGCCTAATTTTTAAAAAAAATGAAACTAAGAAAATAATTCCATTTACAAAAGCATCAAGATGAATAAAGTACTTAGAAGTAAATTTAGCTGTGGAGATGCAAGGGTCCTACAGTGAAGTCTACAGAACATTGTTGAAACAAGGCAAAGAAGGCCTAAATAAATGAAAAGACACATTGTGTTGATGGATCGGAAGATGTCCTATTGTTAAAGTGGCAACACTCTCCCAATTTATCTACCGTCTCGGCATGATTCCTATCAAAATTCAAATGCCCTACTTGTAGAAGCAGAAAAAGTGATCCTCAAATTCATGTAGAAGTGCAAAGGACCCCCAACACCAGAACAAACTTGAGAACAAAAAGCAAAGTTGGAAGACTCACATTTCCCGATATCAACTTACTACAAAGCTGCAGGAATTAAGACAGTGTGGTATTGTCACAAGGCTAGACATATAGACCAGCAGACTAGAATTGAGGGCCCGCAAATGAACCCATACACACATGGCCCTTGATTTTCAACAAGGGTGCCAAGACCATCCGGTGGGAATAGAACAGTCTTTTCAAGAAGTGGTGCTGGGACAACTGGGGATGCACATGCAAAAAGAAGGAAGCTAGGCCCTTCTGTTAGAACACACACAAAAATCAACTCAAAATAGACCAAAGACTTAGCTATAAACACTAAAACTATAAAACTCTTGAAAGAAAACACGGGGGTAAATCTTCATGACCTTGGGTTTGGCAATAGTTTCTTAGATATAGCACCAAACGCACAAGCAATGAAAGAAAACAAAATACATACATTGGACTTCATTAAAATTTTAGCATGAAGGGACACTTGCACAAGAGTGAAAAGACAACGTGTAGCATGGGAGGAAATATTTTCAAATCATGTATCTGACAAGGGTCTAATATCTAGAATACAAAAAGAACTCTCCAGACCCGACAACAAAAGGACGACCACACTTTAAAATGGACAAAAGGCTTGAACATAGACATTTCTCCAAAGAAGAGAAGATCCACAGACAGCCAACAAGCACATGAACAGATGCTCAACACCATTAGTCCTTAAGGAAACGAAAATCAAAACTGCAATGAGACATCACTTCACACCCTCTAAGAATGCTGTAACTTTTTTAAAAGGACAATAATATCTTGAAATAAATTTTCTGCACTCTTCCCTTCTCCTTCTGGGATCCCTATAATACAAATGTGGTTCTGCTTGATGATGTGACTGACTTCCTTCCACCCACTCTCAGTTTTTATTCTTCATTTTTCTTTCTGCTGTTCAGCTTGGTTGCTTTCCATTACCCTGTCTTCCAGATTGCCAGTCCGTTCCTCTGCATCCCAGGTATTGAATTCTTCATCTCGGACAGGTTCTTTTTTGTATTCCGTCCATCTTTTTAGAAAAGATCTTATTAATTTATGAGAGAGAGAGACAGAGAGACAGACATAGGCAGAGGGAGAAGCAGGCTCCCTTCGGGGAGCCCGATGTGAGACTCCATCCCAGGACCCTGGGATCACGCCCTGAGCCTAAGGGAGATGCTCAACCACTGAGCCACCCAGGCGTCCCTGTTTCCTCCACCTTTATTGAAGGTCTCACTGCAACAATATGGATGGATCTAGAGGGTATAATGCTAAGTGAGGTAAGTGAGATGAAGACAGATACCATATGATTTCACTTATATATGGAATTTTAAAAACAAAGCAGATTAACAAAGTTAAAAAGGAGAGAAAAAGCAGACTCTTTTTTAATAAATTAATTTTTATTGGTGTTCAATTTACCAACATACAGAATAACACCCAGTGCTCATCCCGTCAAGTCCCCCCCTCAGTGCCCGTCACCCATTCACCCCCACCCCCCGCCCTCCTCCCCTTCCACCACCCCTAGTTCGTTTCCCAGAGTCAGGAGTCTTTATGTTCTGTCTGCCTTCCTGATATTTCCCACACATTTCTTCTCCCTTCCCTTATACTCCCTTTCACTATTATTTATATTCCCCAAATGAATGAGAACATACACTGTTTGTCCTTCTGCGATTGACTTACTTCACTCAGCATAATACCCTCCAGTTCCATCCACGTTGAAGCAAATGGTGGGTATTTGTCGTTTCTAATGGCTGAGTAATATTCCATTGTATACATAAACCACATCCTCTTTATCCATTCATCTTTCGATGGACACCGAGGCTCCTTCCACAGTTTGGCTATTGTGGACATTGCTGCTATAAACATCGGGGTGCAGGTGTCCCAGCGTTTCATTGCATCTGAATCTTTGGGGTAAATCCCCAACAGTGCAAATACAGAGAGCAAACTCGTTGCCAGAGGGGGGGCAGGGAAGGGAGACAGGTGAAACAGATAAAGGAGATTAAGAGTACACCCATCGATTGCAAAGAGTAATGTATAGAATTGCAGAATGATTATATGGTACACCTGAAACTAATATAACATTGTATGCTAACTTCTAAAAAATATGAAGGAACATAAGAAGTGTTGGCAAAAATGTGGAGAAATTGGAACCCTCATGCATCACTGGTGGAGCTATAGAACGGACAGCCACCATGTAAAACAATTTGGTGATTCCTCAATCTATTAAAGACACAACTACCATAGGACTCATCAATTGCATTCCTAAATATACACCCAAAATAACTGAAAAGAAGCATTTAAACAAAGGATGTAGAAGAATTTTTATGGAAGCACTATTCACAATAGCTGAAAGATGGAAACAGCGCAACTTTCCAGCAAATAATGAATGGATGAGCAAATTTGGTATACCCATACAATGGAATATTACTTCGTCAATTAGAAGGAACAAAGTTGTGATATATGCTACAACATGGATAAACTTTAAAGACGCTATGTGGAGCCAACGATGCCAGATGCAAAAGACCACATGTTATTTGATTCCATTTATGTGAAATATCCAGAATAGGCAACTCGCCAGAAACACAAAACACATTAGTGTTTGCCAGATCCTGGGAATTGAGGGATTGGAGAGTGACTACTTTTTTTAAAATTTTATTTATTCTTGCCACACACACACACACACACACACACACAGAGGCAGAGATACAGGAAGAAGCAGGCTCCATGCAGGGAGCCTGACATGGGACTCGATCCCAGGTCTCCAGGATTAGACCCTGGGCCGAAGGCGGCGCTAAACCGCTGAGCCACCCTGGATGCCCGTTGAGTGACTACTTAATGGGTAAAGGTTTCCTTCTGGAGTGATGGACATGTTCTGAAGCTAATTAGTGGTGATGGTTGCACAACTTTGTGGGTGTACTAAACACTCCCGAATGATTAAGGTGGCAAATGTTATGTCAACTTTAGCACAATAAGAAAAGAAAGAGAAACAGGAAAAATGTGGGGGAAGATCCTATAGATTAAAAGTGACCTTAAGAGACATCTGTCCCCATCTCACTGTATGGTACTTATTTGGTTTCTAATTCAAATAATCAAACTGTTTTTAAAAAATCTTTTTTTTTTTTTTTTTTTTACTGTTGCTTCCTGTTGCTTAATGGTTTTGAAGGGTTTTTTACACAATTGTAGAAACCTTATCACTAACTGGATATTTAACTATATTAAGAAAGTATTTTGATAAGGGGCAAGGCAAGATGGCAGAGGAGTAGGGTCCCCAAGTGTCCTGTCCCCACCAACTTACCTAGATAACTTTCAAATCATCCTGAAAACCTACGAATTCGGCCTGAGATTTAAAGAGAGACCAGCTGGAATGCTACAGTGAGAAGAGTTCGCGCTTCTATCAAGGTAGGAAGAGGGGGAAAAAGAAATAAAGAAACAAAAGGCCTCCAAGGGGGAGGGGTCCCCGAGGAGCCGGGCTGAGGCCGGGGCGAGTGTCCCCAGGACAGGAGAGCCCCGTCCCGGAGAAGCAGGAGCTGCACCAACCTTCCCGGGCGGAAAGGGGCTCCAGGGAGTTGGAGCAGGACCCAGGAGGGCGGGGATGCCCTCGGGCTCCCGGGGACACTAACAGACACCTGCGCACCCAGGAGAGTGCGCCGAGCTCCCTAAGGGCTGCAGCGCGCACGGCGGGATCAGGGAGCAGCTCGGAGGGGCTCGGGGGCGGCTCCGCGGAGGGGGCTGCGGGGCAGGAGCAGCTCGGGGGGCTCGGGGGCGGCTCCGCGGAGGAGGCTGCGGGGTGGGAGCAGCTCGGAGGGGCTCGGGGGCGGCTCCGCGGAGGGGGCTGCGGGGCCGGAGCAGCTCGGGGGGCTCGGGGGCGGCTCCGCGGAGGGGGCTGCGGGGCGAGAGCAGCTGGCGGGGGGCTCGGGGGCTGCTCCACGGAGGGGGCTGCGGGGCGGGAGGAGCTCGGGGGGCTCGGGGGCGGCTCCGCGGAGGGGGCTGCGGGGCGAGAGCAGCTGGCGGGGGGCTCGGGGACGGCTCCGCGGAGGGGGCTGCGGGGGGGGGAGCAGCTCGGGGGGCTCGGGGGCTGCTCCGCGGAGGGGGCTGCGGGGCGGGAGGAGCTCGGGGGGCTCGGGGGCGGCTCCGCGGAGGGGGCTGCGGGGCAGGAGCAACTCGGAGGGGCTCGGGGGCGGCTCCGCGGAGGGGGCTGCGGGGCGGGAGCAGCTCGGGGGGGCTCGGGGGCGGCTCCGCGGAGGGGGCTGCGGGGCAGGAGCAACTCGGAGGGGCTCGGGCAGAGGCTCCGCGCAGAGGGGGCTGCGCGGCCGGGGAGTGGGATTCCAGCTGTACAGGCCCCAGAGCCCAGGGCTCTGCAGGACACAGCCCAGGATCCGGCACTCCCCCCCGGGACAGGCAGAGGCCGGGAGGACACAGGACAGCAAGGACACTCCTGCTGCCGGGCGACCCGAGCTGTGCATATCGGCATCCCCCGCCCCTGGAGCATCCAGGCCCCTGCAGACTGGGAGACTGTGGTAGTTACTGAGGGAACTGACTCTAGGGCTGGAGAGCTGACCGCCGCCACTGTCGTTGTTCCTCCTGGTGTCACCTTGTACCTGGGACTGAGCAGGGGCCTCACAGAATAAACACCTCCCACTGAGCCCTGCACCTGGCAGGGGGCTGAGCAGCTCCCCGAGGTGCACACACCTGAGAATCAGCACAGCAGGCCCCTCCCCCAGAAGACCGGCTAGAAGGTCACGGGAAAAGCAAGTTATTGACCACACAGCGCTGGAAAGCTCCAGGGGAAGTCAAGGGATTTACAGTATATAGAATCAGAAGATACCCCTCCTTGTCTTTTGTTTTTTGTTTGTTTCCCCCTTTTTTTCTCTTTTTCCTTCCTTTATCCAGGACACCTTGTTTTTAGCCACTCTGCACTGAGCAAAATGACTGGAAGGAAGAACTCACCACAAAAGAATCAGAAACCATACTTTCTCCCGCAGTTACAGAATTTGGATTACAATCCGATGTCAGAAAGCCAATTCAGAAGCACAATTATAAAGCTACTGGGGACTCTGGAAAAAAGCATAAAAGACTCAAGAGACTTCATGACTACAGAATTTAGATCTCATCAGGCCGAAATTAAAAATCAATTAAATGGGATGCAATCCAAACTGGAGGTCCTAATGACGAGGGTTAACGAGGTGGAAGGACGAGTGAGTGACATAGAAGACAAGTTGATGGCGAGGAAGGAAGCTGAGGAAAAAAGAGACAAACAATTAAAAGATCATGAGGATAGGTTAAGGGAAATAAATGACAGCCTCAGAATGAAAGATCTACATTTAATTGGGACTCCAGAGGGCGCCGAAAGGGACAAACAACCAGAAAGTGTATTTGAACAAATCATAGCTGAGAACTTATTTGGTTTCTGATTCAAATAATCAAACTTAAAAAATTTTTTTGTTGTTGCTTCCTGTTGCTTAATGGTTTTGAAGGGTTTTTAACACAATTGAAGAAACGTTATCACTAACTGGATATTTAACAATATTAAGAAATTATTTTTAGTCCCAATAGTTTACTTTTGCCTTAGTTTCCCTTGCCTGGAGAGACATAAATATATTCCTAAGGCCGACGTCCAAGAGATTTCCGCCCATGTGTTCTCTTAGGTGTTTTATAGTTTCAGGCCTCACATTTAGTCTATAATCCGCTTTGAGTTTATTTTTGTGTATGGTGTAAGAAGGTGGTCCAGTTTCATTCCACATGTTTCTGTCCAGTTTTCTCAGCACCTTTGTTGAAGAGATGGTCTTTTCTCTGTTGTATATCCTTGCCTCCTTTGTCATAGATTGATTTGCCATATAAGTAAGCGTGGGCTTATTTCTAGGCTCTTTGTTCTGTTCCGGCAACCTATGTGTCTAGTTCTGTGCCGGGACCACAGTTTTGATTACTATAGCTTGTTGTACAGCTTGAAACCCGGGATTATGATGCCTTCGGCTGTGTCCTTCTTTCTCAAGATTGCTGTGACTACTCAGGGTCTTTCTTTATTCTTTTTTTTAATTGATTTTTCAAATCTATTTATTCATGAGAGACACACAGAGAGAGGCAGAGATATAGGGAGAGGGAGAGGCAGTCTTCCTGTGGGGAACCGGACACAGGGCTCCATCTCAGGACCCCAGCATCACACCCTGAGCCCAAAGCAGTCACTCAACCACTGAGCCACTCAGGAGTCCCTGATCTTTTTTAATTGTTTACAAGTTTCAGGATTATTTGTTCTAGTTCAGTGCAAAATACCATTGTTGATTTGATAGGGATTGCATGGAATCTGTACATCATTTGGGGTCATGTGGACATTTTAACAGTATTAATTCTTCCAATCCATGAGCATCATGTATCTTCCCATTTGTGTCATCTTCAGTTCCTTCCATCAATGTCTTACATAGTTTTCAGAGTATTACGTCTTTCACCTCCCTGGTTAAATTTGTTCCTACATATCATGATTTTTGCTGCATCTGTAAATAGGTCTGTTTTTCTTGATGTCTCTTCCTCCTTCTTCTTTGTTAGCGTATAGAAATGCAACAGACGTCTATGTATCAATCTTGTATCCTGCAACTTGACTGAATTCATTTCTTACTCCTCATAGATTTTTGGTGGAGTCTTTAGTGTTTTCTATATATAGTACCATGTCATCTGCAAATAGTGTCAGTTTAATAGGCAAAAACTATAGAGGGACACATGGGTGGCTCTGTGGTTGGATGTCTGCCTTTGACTCAGGGCATGATCCTGGGGTTGGGATCGAGTCCCACATCGGGCTCCCTGCATGGGGCCTGCTTCTCCCTCTGCCTGTGTCTCTTCTTCTCTCTCTCTCTCTCTCTCTCTGTGTGTGTGTGTGTGTCCCAAATAAATAAATAAATAAATACTCTTTTTTAAAAAAAGAAAACACGATGGAGATTCCTAAAAAAAAAAAAATCAGAATTAGAAATACCAGTACTAATGTAAATAACAGTAGTGAGAGTGGACATCCCTGCCTTGTTCCTGATCGGAAAGGAGAAGCTCTCAGTTTTTGCCCATTGAGGATGATACTGGTCTTTCATATATGGCCTTTACAATGTTGAGGCATGTTCCCTCTATGCCCACTTTTCTGGGGGTTTTTAACAAGAACGGATGCTGTAGCGCACCTGAGTGGCTCAGTCAGTTAAGTATCCCAGCTCTTGATTTCAGCTCAGGTTAGGATCTCAGAATCATGAGATCGAGCCCCATGTTGGGCTCATGTTCAACGTGGAGTCTGCTTGTCCCTTTTTCTCCCCCTCCTCTCTCTCTGTCTCTCCCTCTAAAATAAATAAATAAAATCTTTTTTAAAAGAATGGGATGCTGTACTTTGCCAAATGTTTTTCCTGCATGTATTGAGATGATCACATAGTTCCTATCCTTTCTTTTATAAATGTGGTGTATCGTGTGGATTGATTTGTGAATGTTGATCCACTGTTGCAACCCAGGAATAAACACATTTGATTGCAGCAAACAACAATTTTTATTTTATTTTATTTTTGAATATTTTTATTGGAGTTCAATTTGCCAACATATAGCATAACACCCAGTGCTCATCGCGCCAAGTGACCCCCTCAGTGCCCATCACCCAGTCACCCCAACCCCCCGCCCACCTCCCTTTCCACTACCCCTTGTTCATTTCCCAGAGTTAGGTGTCTCTCATGTTTTGTCACCCTCACTGATATTTCCCACTCATTTTCTCTCCTTTCCCCTTTATTCCCTTTCACTAATTTTTATAGCAAACAATTCTTTTAATGTACTTTTGGATCCAATTGGCTAGTACCTTGTTGAGAATTTCTGCATCCATGTTCATCAGGGATATTGGCCTGTAATTCTCCTTTTAAGTGAAGTCTTTATCTGGTTTTGAAGTCAAGGTAATGCTGGCTTTATGTTTCTAGGAATTTATCCATTTCTCCCAGATTGCCCAATTTGTTGGCATATAATTTTTTTTATGAAACCATCTCTCATATTTATATAATCTCGAACACACTAAATGTGTATTACAAAGGAAAATAATAATAATAGTTTTCCAGTGGAGCATCCTGGTAGATGCTACTTTAAACAAATAGTCAACATTAACATAAACAATAATAGGACATCTGTATGTCTTCTTTATTTATTTTTATTTTTAATTATTTTTTATTGGAGTTCAGCTTGCCAACATATAGCATAACACTCAGTGCTCATCTCGTCAAGTGCCCCATTCAGTGCATATAATCTTTTATAATATTCTTTTATAATTGTATTTCTGTGGTGTTGGTTGTGATCTCTTCTCTCACATTCATGATTTTATTTATTTGGATCCTTTCTCTTTTCTTTTTGATAAGTCTGGCTTGGGGTTTATTAATTTTTTATTGGAGTTCAATTTACCAACATATAGCATAACACCCAGTGCTTATCCCATCAAGTACCCCCCTCAGTGCCCATCACCTAGTCACCCCCACCCCCTGCCCACCTCCCTTTCCACCACCCTTTGTTCGTTTCCCAGAGTTAGGAGTCTCTCATGTTCTGTCTCCCTTTCTGATATTTCCCACTCATTTTTTCTCCTTTCCCCTTTATTCCCTTTCACTATTTTTTATATTCCCCAAATGAATGAGACCATATAATGTTTGTCCTTCTCCGATTGGCTTATTTCACTCAGCATAATACCCTCCAGGTCCATCCACATCGAAGCAAATGGTGGGTATTTGCCGTTTCTAATGGCTGAGTAATATTCCATTGTATACATATACCACATTAATTTTATTGATTTTTTCAAAGAACCAGCTTCTGGTTTCATTGACCTTTTCTACTGTGGGGTTTGTTTGTTTGTTTGTTTGTTTGTTTCTATACCATTTATTTCTGCTCTGATCTATCTTTATTATTTCCTTTCTTCTGCTGGCTTTGGGCTTCATTCCATATTTATAGCAGCATTGTCAACAATAGCCAAATTATAGAAAGAGCACAAATGTCCACTGATGGGTGAATGGAAAAGGAAGTTGTGAAAATATATATATATATATATATATATGAATATATCATATATATAATGGAATAATTATGGAATATTACTCAGCCATAAAAAATGAAATCTTGCCATTTGTAATGACATGGGTGGAGCTAGAGACTATTATGCTAAGTAAAGTAAGTCACACAGAGAAAGACAAATACCATATGATTTCACTCATATGTGGAATTTAAGAAACAAAACAGATGAACATAGTGGGAGAAAAAGAGAGAGGCAAACCATAAAACAGACTCTTAACTATAGAGAACAAACTGAGGGTTGCTGGAGAGGGGAGGTTGGTGTGGGGATGGGTTAAATGGCTGATGGGTATTAAGGAGGGCACTTGTGACGAGCCCTGGGTGTGGTGTGTACGTGATGAATCACTAAATCCCACACCTGAAAATAATAATACTCTGTATGTTAGCTAACTGGAATTTAAATAAAAACTTGGAAGAAAAAAAAAAACTTGGAAGAAGACAATAAAAGAAGTAGAAATACCATACGATCCAGTAATTCCAGTAAATCCACTACAGGGTATTGAACCAAAGAAAATGAGAACACTAATTCAAAAAGACAGATACACCCTTATGTTCATCACAACGTTATTTACAGCAGCCAAGATATGGGAGCAACCTAAGTGTCCATTGATATATATATATATGTAGTATTCCATTATATTACTCAGCCCTTAAAAAGAAAGGAGATCTTGCCATTTGTGACAACCCTGATGAACCTAGAGGATATGATGCTAAGTGAAATAAGTCAGACAGAGAAAGGCAAATACAATATTACTTCACTTATATGTGGGATCCAAAAAAGCAAAGCAAATGAACAAACACAACAGAATCAGACTGATCAATGTAAAGAACAACCCAGTGGCTGCCAGAGGGGAAGGGGTGGGAGAGAGGCATAATAGCTGAAGGGGACTAAGAGGTACAAGCTTCCAGTATAAAATAAATAAGTCAGGGAAATGAAAAGTATGACATAGGGAATATAGTCAGTAATACAGTAATAAGCTTGTACAGTGATGAATGATAACTACACTCATTGTGGTGAGCATTGTGTAATGTATAGAATTGTCAAGTCACTCTGTTGTGTGCCTGAAACTAATACAATATACGTCAACTGCACTTCTGTAATAAAATTTTTTAAGAAATTATTTTTAAGGTGCAGTAATGTTATTGAGGTTGGTTTTTAGGAGCCTTCGTCTTTTTAAAAAAAAAGATTTTATTTTTTAAAAATATTTTATTTATTTATTCATGAGAGACACAGGGAGAGAGGCAGAGACACGGGCAGAGGAAGAAGCAGGCTCCATGCAAGGAGCCCAATGCGGGACTCAATCCCGGGACTCCAGGATCACACCCTGGGCCGAAGGCAGGCGCTAAACCGCTGAGCCACCCAGGGATCCCCTAGCCTTCATCTTTTAAAAGCAAATTCTAAAATATTTACGGATGAACGTATAAAGTTCTAGATTTTGATATTATAGATGCATATATGTCTATATACATACATATGTAAAGAGAGAAAGAGCAAAAATTAGCAAACTAAAAAAAAAAGTCAAAGCCACTATTGAAATTTCAATACATCTCCTTCAGTAGCCAGAAAACAAATACATAAAGACATCAGTAAGGACATAGATGTGAACAACACAATGAATATGCTTAACCTAATTGTATTCTTCACCCAGCAACTACAGAATATGCATTCCTTTAAAATGCACATGAGCATTTACAAATATTAGCCATATGCAAGAACATAAAGGACATTTAAACAAATTGCTGAGGAATTGAATCACACAGAATATATTCTCTGACCACAGTGCAATTAAGCTAGAGATGAAGAGGGTTTTAGAAAATGCCTAAATGTTAAAAATTTAAAATATAGTTCTTTATACCCATGAATCAAAGAAGAAATCACAGTAGGAAGTGGAATTGAACAATCATGAAAATGTTACACATGAAATCTATAGTAGCTAGTATCAGCTAAAGCTGCACATACAGCAAAACTTATGGTTTCAGTACATATATCAGAAAATATGAAATGTTGCAGATCAATGATCTAAGCTTCCTCTCAAAACAAAAAGGGCACCTCATGTTAGAGACAAAATAGCAGAGTAAAGCCATAGAAATAGGAGGGAAGAAATAAAAAGATAACTAGACTCCTTTGTCAGGAGTGTGACCTAGAAGTGGTACTCTTCACTACCACACCCATCCCATTAGCCAGAACATAGTCCCATGTATACATCAAGCTGCAAAAGAGACTTGGACATGTAGTTTCTTCCTATGCTGACATGTACACAGCTAACCTGCAAGAATGCTACTCTTAAGAGAAGCAAGAACTGATCCTAGTATGCAATTAAGCCTCTCTCTCAAATGTGGAAACAACAGTCAGAAATCGAAGTGGAGATGTTGATTTATGTATATCAGTCTGGGGGCACCTGGTTGGCTCAGTCAGTTAAGTGTCTGCCTTTGGCTCAGGTCATGATCCCGGGGTCCTGGAATAGAGCTGCACGTGGGGGGCCCCTGCTCAGCAGGGAGACTGCCTCCCCTTCACCCCCTGCTGCCCTGCCTCCCGCTTGTGCTCTTTTGCTCTTTCTCTCTTTCACTCTCTTTTAAATAAATAAATATATATATTTTTATATATATTTTATATATAAAATTTATTCATGAGACTATATATATTAGTCTGGAACTTGGGGGAATAGTCAGGGTTGCTGATAGGATGAGTGACTCATCAGCATAAGGGTGGTATTTAAACTACAAGACAGAATGACATCATAGGGAAGCATATAGAGAGAAGAAAAAGAGATACAACACTTAGAGACTGGGCACAGGATGAGGAGACAGTGTACTGCCTTTTGTAAGATAGAGCTGGGGAGGAGCAGATTCAGGGTAGAGGAGAGGATTTCAAAAGTTGAGATGGGAAAAAAGGAAGATCCATACGAGAGATACTTTGAGGTGGTATCAACTATTTTCTCAAATCATTCAAAAATATTATTTTTATCAACATAAAATGTGTGCTTACCTACACACGTCATTATTCTCTGCTGTTTGCTCTTTGGTTTGATTGCAATTTCCCAATATTACAAGCAATACCATGTTGAAATTCTTCTGTTTTCATATTTTGTACATGTCTAACTGTTTCCTTAGGATAAAGTCTGAGAAGTATAATTGTGGAGCCAAAGGGAATGAGGACTTTAAAGCCCGTGATATGTTGAACAAAACTGCCCTTCAGAAAGGTTTTACCACAGCAGTATATGACACTATTCCCTTTGCCCTCTCAACAGTAGACGGTATTATTATCCTAAATACATGTATTTTACTAATTTGGCAAGAAGAAAATGCTATCTCTGTGTCTTAATTTTATTTGGTTTGATTGTTTTTGAGATTCGACATTATATTTTCTCTTTTTTTTATTTTATTTTTTATGATAGTCACAAAGAGAGAGAGAGGCAGAGACACAGGCAGACGGGAGAAGCAGGCTCCATGCACCGGGAGCCTGATTTGGGATTCGATCCCGGGTCTCCAGGATCGAGCCCTGGACCAAAGGCAGGCGCCAAACCGCTGCGCCACCCAGGGATCCCTCAACATTATATTTTCTTTATCATTCATCTTTCCTCTTTGGTGAAATCACATTCAAACATAGGGTGCAAGTTTCTATATGTCCGTTAGATCAAGCCTGTCCATGATGCTGCTCATCTTCTGCATGTCTTACTGTACTTTGCCCATTTTTAATAATATGGTCATCTTTTTCTGTATGAGTTCACTATATATTAAGGATATTAAGCATTAGTCTTATATTTTGAAAATTATTTCCCAATTTGTTACTGGATTTTTGTTTATGGTAGGTTGTACATTTTTATAGCCTCAAATCTATCAGTTTGCCTTTATAATTTCTTCATTTGCATTTATGCTTTATTTTTTTAAGATTTTATGTATTTATTCATGAGAAACACAGAGAGAGGCAGAGACAGAGGCAGAGGGAGAAGCAGGCTCCATGTAGGAAGCCCGATGTGGGACTTGATCCCAGGACCGTGGGATCACGCCCTGAGCCAAAGGCAGATGCTCAACGGCTGGCTACTCAGGCGTCCCACATTTATGCTTTAAAAAGCCCTATCGGGGCAGTCTGGGTGGGCTCAGCGGTTTAGCGCCGCCTCAACCTGGGTTGTGATCCTGGAGACCTAGGATCGAGTCCCTATGGGGAGCCTGCTTCTCCCTCTGCCTGTGTCTCTGTCTCTCTCTCTCTCTCTCATGCTCTGTGTCTCTCATGAATAAATAAATAATATTTAAAAAAAAATAAAAAATAAAAAAAAATAAAAAGCCCTCTCCGTGATCCTGGATTCCGAGTCCAGGGATTGTGTCTTCCTCTGCCTGTGTCTCTGCCTCTCTGTGTGTCTCTCATGAATAATTAATAAAAATCTTTAAGAATAAATAAAATAAAATAAAAGCCATATCCACCTCCCCTTCAGAGAAATACCCACCTATTTTTTTTACTAGTTGTTATGGTTTCATTTTTATATCTACTTATTTTGTTCATTTGGACTTATTTTACAAATTGGTCATAACTTGATTTTACTCTAAACAGTGAATTACTTTGTTGGTTCTTAGAAAAACAGTAAGTGCAGGTTTGCTTGTTAAGAAATTTCATAATTACCAACATCAGAGACAGAGCTAGGTTTGCTTCTTTGTTTCAATGAACTAAATTCAGTACTGCTAAAGACTCTAGACCTGCTAAATATTTTAGCTTAATAAAAGTGAGATGAGGCTGGACTAGAATTATAAACAGCATTCTTTAAGCAACTCACTTACTCGAAGGTTCTCTTCTCTTGAGTTTTCTTTGGCAAAATAACAGGAACCATTTTACAAGAGACACTTTGTTTTGTGTTCATTGCTCTTAGAGAGAAAAACTTCTCTAATTAAAAAAGCCCATAAAGAAATTCAAGGACAGCTTTGGCCTTTTAATATCATAAACAAAAGCTCATATTAAAATTTAATTTTATTTAATTATTTTAATTTAATTTATTAAATTAATCCATTTAATTTTATTTTTGGCATTGATTTTTACCTTAATTTCACCATATTTGGAAAATGTGGTATAATTTAAATTATTTGAAATTTGTTGAGGTTTATTTTATGGCTTACTATGTGATCAGTAATTTTTAAAAGGTCTGTGTGTACTTGAAAGAATATGTACTCTCCAAATGTGGGGTGCAAGTTTCTATATGTTCATGAGATTAAGTCTGTCCATTGTGTTATTTATCTTCTGTGTATCTTACTATGTATCTTTCTTCAGTCCAGTTGATATCTTAACTTCTGAGAGAAATGTGTTAAATTTTCCCAATATGATAGTAGTTCTGTCAATTTTCCCTTGTATTTCTGTCAAGTTCTGTTTTATATATTTTGAAGCTATGTTATCACATGATTCAAGTTTTAAATTGTCTAAGCTTCTAATGAAGTGAACCTCTTACCATTATAGGGTGACCTTCCTTGTCTCTAGAAATGCTACTTGCAGTAAAATTTGTTTTGTCTAAAAGTAATGTAGCTACATCAACGTTCTTGTCCTTTCCCTTTACCCTATATCTGGGAAGCCAGTGTTTCCAAAGGAGCTACTGCAGGATTTCAAGCAGCAACATAACATGGTCATATTTGAAATTTATATGAAGCTTTATGAAGAATGGACTAAAACAATGCGAAACTGAAGAAGCTATTTTAAGAGTTGCTAGCATGAAATTTTTTTCCATCCATCCATCCATCCATCCATCTATCCATCCATACATCGTGTTCAGGGACTTGCCTTTCATCCTTAGACTTCTAATAATCTAATAACTATTGCCATCCTGAAATCACATCCTTCTGAACAAGGTCCTCAAACAGGAAGGATGAGATGAGGAAAATGCCTATCTCTCTCCTTTTCTTTTATGAAGGAGAAGATTCTGGATTAGAGGCACCTGTGTGTTATGGATTGAATATTTGTGTCCCCCTCAAAATTCATATGTTGAAATTTAATGCCCAATGTGATGGTATTTGGAAGTGGAGACTTTTGGAGGTTGCTGATAAGCCAGCTGGTTTATGGTATTTTGTTATAGCAGCCCAAGTACAGTAAAACACTGTGGATGCACCAGATGGAAATAACTGGAAGGTCAGTCATCACACGTATCTGGAGGCCAGAGGATAAGTCTAGGCAGGAGTAGAGGTTGGAAGTCATCAGCAAAGGAGAGTGAGAAGTTGTGGACTAATACAGTTGAGAAGCAAGTGAGCATAATATCTTGGAAGAGGGAAAGAGGATCAATAGTGTCATATCATAGCGGTCCCAGTAAACGGGGCTCATGCATTCACTCAACAGGCTTTTCCTGAGCATCTACTTTCAGGTGCTGTGCTGATTCTCAAAAGTTCACAAGAGTATAAGTTTTCTCTAGGCCAAATATGCGCTCCATATCCTGGCCTCTGTAAGCAATCAGACCCACAGGCCACGGAAAGGATGCAGAATAGAAGCTGGGACTAAAAAATAAAATAAAATAAATTAAAATAAATTAAAAAATAAAATAAATAAAATAAAATAATAAAATAAAATAAATAAAATAAAATAAAATAAAATAAAATAAAATAAAAAAGAAGCTGGGACTACTTGGACTGCAGTTCTAGTAGCTCTGACATGCTGACTCTGTTACATGTGCTGAACTCAGGTAGAAAGACCCTGTACAAGGACAAACTCCCAAGTCCCGAGGGCATGACATTCAGCTCCCCAAAGCATTAAAGCCTCTTATAGGTATTCCAACAACCCTAGTCCTATTATTTTCCTAAGGGGACCTGGGCATTAGAATGACATCATAGTCTGCAAACATATCACTGTTCTTTCTTTTTTAAAGGTATATAAATCAGGGCACCTGGGTGGCTCAGTGGTTGAGCATCTGCCTTTGGCTCAAGTTGTGATCCCAGTGTCTCTCATGAATAGATAATAAAATGTTTTTAAAAATAAAAATGAAAAAAAAGTATACAAATCATAGAGAGCTCCCTCTCCCTGCCTTTAACACCATCCAGAGAAGGAACTGGTAATTTCAGATGATTGTCTACTTTTTCCAAGAGAATGTCAAGGCTATAGCTCATGTTTTACATGTCCAGTCACCATAAAAGCCCAGCTTCCCTGACCCCCACCCCCGCAGGCTGTTCTTCATCACTGAGACACTCATTTGCATAAGGCTCTATGTATCCAGCCCCTAATGTGGCTTAAACTCCCACTGCCCCTTGCACATGTATGTGCTGGGGAGTTTTGGGAGTCTTCCAGGAGCAACACCTTCCATTCTCATCCTTCATCATGTCCTTTACCTTTTTATGCTAACTGAAACTTGCCTCTATGCTCTGATGGCATTCCCCCACCCACTGCAGCCCTCTCAGACAGATGTTGATTCCTCCCTCATAGTATTTACACCCTGCAGGTGCAGTTGTTGCCCTCCTTGCTCTCAAGCCTTACCCCTTTTTACCACCTACCATCTGACTAGAGGCCACATGATTCTCCCTATTGCAGTCGTCTGTTCATGTCCCTCTCATCTCGCATCCCTTGTCTTCCCCACCACTACTTCTGTACTGGCTCCTCAGGACTCCAAAATTCTCATAAATGGTTTGTCCAATACTTTGGTCTCTCTATTCCTTGTCTTTAACTCCTAAGATCATCTCAGCTGTGCTACCTCATCCACACTGCTATGGTCATACCCCTTGCCTCCTACTACAACCAACTGCTACTAAGAATCACACTCCCCAACTATCCCTGCTATCTCACTTCCACACTCACCTGATTCACCAATAATTGCTCAGCACCACCACTGTGCCTCCCACCTACTCAATAGCCCCAACCCTGCATGTCTTCACATTCCCACTTGCCCAGCTTAAATTTCACAGACCAGCATAATGATCACTCCTTCCATTCTCCTCACATCACACTCACCTAGTCCAACACAGTAATCCCAACTGGTTTCCCTTTAAATGGGTCACCACTAATCCAAAGTCACTCCTTAATACCACACAGCTATCCACTGCATTTTTCTGGTCAGTTCATTCTCCTACTTGCCTATTTCATAGCATTTCCTCTCTTCAAACCGACCACTCTTCCTCCTCATCTTAGCTGATCATATCAGCACATGGTAATATTGCCCACCTTGAAAAAACAAGAGCCTCTCTTGATTCCACATTCCACTCCAACTTCCATCCCATTTCTCCATCCCTTTGTACAGAACCACTCCTGAAAGGTCTGTTGCCACACTGGCTCTCCACCTCCTCCTCTCCCAATCTTTGTTTCACCACTGTATTAATCTCCCATCCACACCCACCACTGTAATTGCTCTTGCCAAAATCACCAATGAGTTTTCTCTTGTTAAATCCAATATCATTTCTCAGTCCTCAGCTCTCAAACTCTTCAGCAACATTCAAAGTAGTTGATCACTCCTGCTTTTTTCAAACTCTCTTCCTCAGGTTTCTGGGACATTACAATCACATGCTCTTAACTTGTCTCCCAGGCGAGGTGGTGGGGCAGTCCTCCTTTGTCAGGTGCTCCTGTGCTCTATCCAACTTACCCCTGCTGGTTTTCTACACCACAGTCCTGGAAGATGCCCTCTGGGAGGCCATGATGACCAAGAACTATGTGATTCAACTTCTTATGGTTCAAATCTATCTCACCCTAGAATATGATAAGATACTGTCAAAAATAACTCGTTTTCCTCTTCTTAAAAGGAAAATTTTAATACTCATTTTGGAAAGTCTTCAAGCCAAAGTCAGCCCTCAGAGAAGTCATGTGTCTCCCAAAATGTGTCTGGCTTTAGTGCCCCAGCAGCACTCAGCCATTAATGGGAAGCAGTGCTAACATGATGACTGACCTCATAAGCAGTGCTAACATGATGATTGGGTATGGCTCAAGAAAGGATAGCTGGACTTAAGCTTTTAATTCTGACAGAGTGACCACCCTTTCATCATATATCACTCTAAAGCAGGATCAAGGAGATCTGCTTTACAGTGACTGTTTTCTCCACTGGAGAATCAGCAGCCCAGACTGCGCCATTGAAAGAAGAGAACCCACCATAAGCATGGCCATTGCTGCAATCCTCTCCCTGAGAAGGGACTGGAATCTGCAGGGCAGGGCATATGAAGAGGGAGCTATGCAAAACCAGGGGGGCCTAAAGTCTGTATAGGGGTTCCTCATGAGTCCCTGGCCCAAGGCAGGGCTGCACATGCAAGAGGGCTGTGGAAGCCAGGCAGAGAAGCTATGCCTGCTGAGGGATTGAGAGCAGAACAGGAATACCTGAAGCACAGCTATGGCAGAAGGTCTACCTGGACTCTTCATCAAACCTAGACATCTAGCTAAAACACCAGAAAGGTCACATCAATGGGATCCCTGGGTGGCGCAGTGGTTTAGCGCCTGCCTTTGGCCCAGGGCGCAATCCTGGAGACCCGGGATCGAATCCCACGTCGGGCTCCCGGTGCATGGAGCCTGCTTCTCCCTCTGCCTATGTTTC
>NW_023331518.1:0-38243 GCF_011100685.1 Canis lupus familiaris
GCAGAATTCGCATGGCAGCTGCGATCTGATGCAGAAACACTCTAATCGTGTCTTCACTAAGAGTTCCTTTAGCTGGTAGAAGAGGAATCGCACAAATATTTAAGCACACACAAAATCAAATACCATCTGCATCTTCCATCGACAGAATTAAGAATACAGAGGGAATAAAGAACTGGGATTCAAATTTTTTTTTGTTTTACTCTAACAATTTAAGTCTATGAAAAGATATCAGACACCTCAAACATTTCACTTGATTTGTATTTGTATCTCCTGTCTTCACCAGGGTTTTTCCCTTTCCTGTTTTTACTGGTGAAGCTGTCCACGTTACTCTGAACACAACAGGTACTCAGCAAATGTGAGGCCCATCGAGAAGCCTAAAAAAATTACTTCTCCTTCTTACTAGCCAAATATCTGGGATAAATATCCATATTTAATTCTAGCCATTAAATGAGCACAAATTAAAAACAGGTGAAATCTCTGAATGGGAGACTGGGACTTTACCAGCACGTGTGTCTGTCAGGGATCTGTGTTCCCACATCGCTCTCTCCTCACTTCCCTGCAGCAACTCTCCCACCCCACCACAGTATCTCCTGTAAGTAGACACCTATAAGAAGGGAACATTTCACGTGTTTTCACTTCTACAGAGAGACATTGTGAACATTACTGGAGGGTGAACGCTACAGCGTGTCTGTGCGTATGCCGGAGGCACATCACGGTTAACAGCTTAATCTGGAGTCAGGCTGCCTTTCTTCAATCCCAGCTCCTCCAACCTCCTTACTGGGTGACCCTGGAAGAAGAATGCTCTGTGCATGCTTCCTCATCTATGAGAAGCTGTAAACAGACTCACTACATGGGGTTCTTGTGACAATCAAACAAAATAGCACCTTTAATAATGAAGACTTTAGAAAAAGCCTGACACAGAACAAGCACTCAAATATAGTCAGTACACAAATATAAACTTTTTATTACAGTGGATCTAAAAGTCACAAATGTGATTCCTTGAATCTACATTAGGGATTTAATATCCATGACGCTATCTACTAAAACTTTTGTGAACATAGCTCTGCCATACCACTCTAGAATATGTTCTATATAACCTTTCCATATGTAATTAAGAAGTCAAAGATACTATGCTTGGAATAAATCATACTGTCACTTAAAATCAGTGTAGACACATTACAATGACATTTTATGTCTTTAACACCTTCAAATAAGATAAATCCCCATGGTTTAAAAACTCAAATACTTTTTCTGGGGAGGGCTGTTCTTAGCCTATCCTCCTTTTTTATTCTTTGGGGCTTTTTTCTTGATGCTTACTAAAAACAAACAAAAAATCTAAATACACTAAAACATCAAAAGTGGTATCTTCCATATGTCATCCTTTGGAAATAAACACAGCTAAAAATATGGAGTGTATGCTTCCAGACTTGGTGGGTCATACCAATGAGTAGATCTTTATTTTTGTAATGTTTTACTTAATAAGTTACTTCGCAAAAATTAAAATGGACAGCTTTCTTTTCCATTTCATTCATTCACATTTTAATTCTAGGGCTCCTTTAAATGACTGCAGCTGCTTCACACTTGAATTTTTTCCCCATGACATTCAACTGAATATACTCAAAATTTATTTGCTTCAGAGTCCAAGCAGCTGTTGGGGATGGCGGGGGGCAGGGTGGGGGAAATGAATGATCTAGTTTAAGCTGTTTCTGAACAAAAACTATAGTAAATATTCACATAGTTCTATGAACATGGAATGCACACTTCTCATCACAATCTTATAAAACTGAATTTCCCATGTTACAAACTTCGTATTTTAAAGGCATGGCCAACATCAAAACTCTTCCCAAATAAATGAATTCTTGAGCAAGGTAGGGCCCAGAGGGAGTAGGCTCAGCCAGAGGTGCCACACTGAAAGTATTCTGCTAGAATTCACGTTAAAGTACGACTTGATAATTAAAATTTGTTAAAACTTGCAACCAGAAGAATTTGTTTTCTATCTTTTGAAAATGTGAATGGCATTTTACTTATCAAAGCAAATAAAAGGACTACATGATCATGTTGTGATATAATGGCATTAGATCATCTAGACCAGTGCTCTCCAAAAGAAACATGTGACCCACATACATAATTTTAAGTTTTCTAGTAGCCATATTTCAAAAAGTAAAAAAAAAAAAAAAGGTTTAAATACTATATATTCAATCTAATACACACAAAATATGATTTCAACCTGTAATCAGTATGATACTTAATGAAATATAATCATTCTCTTCTTTGAAATGTTCAAGATCAAACATGTTCACGTTTACAGCACACCTTCAGACCAGCTCACATTTCAAGAGGTCTGTAACCCCATGAGGTTGCTGGCTACCATACTGGACTGTTTAACTCTCGAAAATTACTTGAGGTCCAGATTTCTTTTATAGGTCTTTACGAGTGTTTTCAAACTGCAAGGGATTCCTTTAAACACTGTGGCAGAGAGGGACCAGAGCTCTCCCTGGTTAAATGACTTAACCAAAAACACAGCAATTAAGTGAAGAGTGGCACTGTTGGTAAACCAGCCTGCTTGTCTGACTCCCAATATTCAAGCTCATGAACTCCTCCCTCTAGGGTCTCCTGTTCTATAACTCCTGCTCTGAAATATCAAATACAAAGTTCAGCATCATGCAGAACACTGCCCTCAGAGCTGACTTCAGTCTGCTACACCAGTAACAGTGCCTCTGTCAGAGAGTAGGACTTGTGTTAATGAGGGAAGCTGATATTCTAATGAGGGCACTCAATCTGACCCCAGGGGAAAGGTGCTTTTATCCGGATCACTGAGAACCTCACAGAACTCGAGTCACTGAGAAGGGACAAACAGGGTGTTTTCTAGCTTGAACTTCTTTCGAGTCACTGAGAAGGTACAAACAGGGTGTTTTCTAGCTTGAACTTCTTTCCACCAGCAGTGAATGAAAACACTGCTATCTACTAGTAAATGACATTTTGAGAAAATCTTTTTTTTATTTAATTTTTTTTATTTATTTATGCATGAGAGACAGAGAGAGAGAGACAGAGACACAGGCAGAGGGAGAAGCAGGCTCCATGCAGGGAGCCCCACGTGGGACTCGATCCTGGGTCTCCAGGATCAGACCCTGGGCTGAAGGCTACGCTAAACTGCTGAGCCACCCGGGCTGCCCTTGAGAAATCTTTTTACCAAATTAAGTTAAAAAAGAAAAGAGAATCTTGGTTAGGAAAAACAAAAACTACACATGAAAGAAACTACCAAATTCAAGCTAACAGTTTTCTCTAAGGGGGGAGGACAGAATGAGACCAGGGCAGGTTTACATATAGCTTAGACTGGTTGTAATTTCTTTAAATGGGGGGCGGGCAGTACCAGTTTCCTCCCATCCTCCCTCCCTCCTTCCCAACCATCAACTGGACAAACCCATCTCCCCAGTGCCTCCCCTAAAGTATGCTGGCTTCAAGAGGGCTGGGGGTGGGGGAAGTGGTCCTCCAAGGCCTTTGATGGAGGGTGGGGCTCAGCAGGCAGCACCTCCATGTGAGGAAAGTGGAGGGAGCCGGAAGCATCCCCCCGCCCCCCCCGCCCCGGGGCAGGAGCTCCAGGGTGGCAGACTGGGTGGCGGGGTGGGGGGTGTAGGCATTCAAGGAGTGTCTGGTCCCCGGTGCCAAGGAGTAGCTCCAGAGCCACTGCACCCACTGCAGCACCAGGCAGACACAAGCCTCGGGCAAGAACCCCCAGGGTTCTTCATATTGATCTCTATTCGGCTTTTCAAGTCAGCAATGTTTTGTATTTTAAAGATTCTTAAAAGCTCACTTTGATCACACTTCGATACTAGGTGAAACTGAACATTTTTAATATGTTCTTGTAAATTGTCCATACCCTTGTAAGTATACCTACTGATGTCTTAGGGTCACCATCAACTGCCGCGATTTAAAGGTTGAGATTTTTTTGCATATTTCCTTTGCATTTTAAGGGATGAACAAGTAGATGCTGGCCTCATCTAACACCATTTTAAAAAATACTTGTGGGAGGGATCCCTGGGTGGCGCAGCGGTTTGGCGCCTGCCTTTGGCCCAGGGCGCGATCCTGGAGACCCGGGATCGAATCCCACATCGGGCTCCCGGTGCATGGAGCCTGCTTCTCCCTCTGCCTGTGTCTCTGCCTCTCTCTCTCTCTCTGTGACTATCATGAATAAATAAATAAAATTTAAAAAAAAAAATACTTGTGGGAGACACAATTGATCTGAATGCCTTATATCCATCCTATAGATATACATTTTGGATACAGAATTTCAAGCACCATCTAGTACTAAAATTTTACCTCTGCCACAAAATAATTTCAATGTTACTTTTAATTAATCCTTTGTAATTTTTTAATTTATAAGAAGAGTCACATTAATAAACACATTCTTAGATATATTTTTACATTATGATTTTTTTATTTTGAAAAGGACTAATGGTTCACTGCTGGTAATGCAGGAGAGTCTTTTGAAGAAGGGAACTATTTGTTTTTTTTTCTCCCTTGGGAGAGGGACCCATCTCTCAAAAACCCTGCCAGAGAGAGGCACACACAAAGTAAGCACTTATACACAGGTTTAGGAATAAAACCACAACAAACAACAGTTGGGCAGCAAAGTCATCACACTTAAACAAATACACAAATATTTATTGAATGTTTCTATGCAAGTGCAGAAAAACAGAGTCAGCATTATTCAGAAGTAACTCTCAGGATTAAACAAACTACAGTAACTATCTCTATTGAACATCGACAGACAAACAAAAATTACCTTGCAATAATCTGCCAGGTCTCCACCATTGCAGTACTGACACATAAAAGAAAAAATAATAATTAAAATAAGAAAACTGATTCAAGATTAATTCAATCTATGATCAATTAATTTTAATTAAAAATAGTTCCTACATAATGTAAATCTAGTCTGAAAAACATCAGAATTATGGTAGCAAATTTAATTATATATTCCTTATAAAGTAGAATCTAAATCACTAAATGGACTTTATTAATTCAAAATTTCCCATAATAATCTGTCAACTTTAAAGTATATATTAATCAAAAGGAATCTGAAATAAATTAAGCAGCATGTATACTACCTACCTCCATCACCAAAAAGACAGAGTTGGGTAATTCCTGAAATGTAAACAGTAAATATAGAGAAAAAATGAATCATAAATTCAAAAAATAATGACAATTAATAAAAATACTACACTTGTTCATTATTAAACAAGTAAAATAAAATCAACAAAACCTGTTAGTAAGTGATATTTAAAATCCCTACCACAATAACTTAAGCATCTCAACTTCAAAGCCAAGCCAAGTTTTGATGACACTAATATGGTCATTACATTCAATTCTGTTCATGGAAAAAAACTAAAGAAAGATTCATTGTTTGGTCATAGCTATGGTAAATTTGTGGGGGAAAGAAGGGTAGGATTCTCTGGTCCTCAAAGAAGCACTTCCACTTTGAAAAGTTTATGTTTTGAGCACTGACTTGATAATCCTAAAACTCTAAATGTACAATCTGATTTCTGGAATACATGACCCAGGATGGTTAGTTTTTCTAATTCTTGTGTTTATTTGGAGGCAATCACATTATCTGGGACTTGCTGGCAAAGACATTTATTTCTTCACATATCTTGGTAACAGACTGATTTTTAAGGAACTGATTTCAGAAATTTTACTAAGTCTTTCAAAGTCCTATAGCTCCAGATCTGTTGATCAAAGAGTAATTCAAAGACTAGCTTCTTAATTCTTCAATAGCAATGCTTACAATGTTAATTCAATTTTAAATTGTACTTCCTATAGCCTAACTTGAGGCAGTGTTCAAGTGTGATTCAAGATACAGCCCTTCCCAAAAGCACCTGGCTTCATTAATATCCTAAATTCAAGAATGAGGAGTTCTATCAGAAGATAAAAGCAGAGGCGAGGCAGTATCCCTCAGAGTGTGGTGCAAGAACCAGTGCTAACCATGAATTATCTGGGACTAGCCCACAAAGAGAGAATTACAGAAATTAAAAGTAAGAAATTTTAAAAGGCTTCAAGCAATTTAACAAAATAAGTTTATGTCTGCTAAACCTAATAATAAAAACTTTGAAAAAAAAAAACTTTGGAGGTTTGTAGGTCCTTTTTTTGCTTCATTTTTACAACAATTCCTTTTTATTGGATTTTATAAAGTATCAGTTCACACACAAGTTAGACATAAAAACTGGTGTCTCAGCACTTCTAGTCTAGAGCACTTCTGTGCAACGAGGAACACTGCTCTCCGGCCTTCTGGCTAAGATCAAGTGTGCAACAAGGAACAATACAAGGGGCAGCCACAAAGTGGTTCCACAGTGTTCACCAAGAGTCTGGATGCCACAAGTCAGGACCTGAATTATGTTGTGCAACTTAATTTCACTTAATTCTCCAGAGGACTAGACAAAAAATTAAACACATGGTGCCCAATTCTTTGAGCCCCACACCTCCGCCCCCACAGGGAGGCATATGGGAGTTCAGAAGAATGGCAGTGCCTTCTGCTCTCTGCTGGGAACCAGGAACCACAGTCCTGCCCAAGCAGGATCACATATGGCATGGACAGCCAAGTTGGAAGCCTCAAACAGACAGCTGGTTTCCCTAAACAGCAGCACACCCATGAGCAGGAAGGAAGTGGAGAACCCGTCAGCTCCTAGCAGGCTAGGAGAGCAAGTCTATAAGAAATACTTATTTCCTTTAATCATAAACAAAAACAAAATATGCCTCTAATAGCTAAATCATCTCTTTGGTGAAAAAAAAAAAAAAAGTCTTAGATTTAGCCATCTAACCTGATCAAACCCAGACCAAAATGCCCTAAAAATACGGAGATATCATTAAACCAGTAACTTTTTTTTAAAGATTTTATTTATTTATTCATAGAGAGACACACACAGAGAGAGAGGCAGAGACAGAGGCAGAGGGAGAAGCAGGCTCCATGCAGGGAGCCCAATGTGGGACTCGATCCCAGGACCCCGGGATCACGCCCCGGGCTGAAGGTGGCGCTAAACCGCTGCGCCACTGGGGCTGCCCAAACCAGTAACTTTCAACACAGTTTTCTTCTCCCCAGGTAGGAAGCCCAAAAATATCTCAAATCAGTATTGCTTAATCAAATAATAGTACCAGATCCTAAGTACTGAAGAGAAAAGACAACTAAGAATTCCTTAGGGAAAGCTGAACTGTTCACTAGACATGAAGACATTGAAAGAAATATTTTAACATCCTTGATTTCTCATGCAAATCTTCTTTTGCCGCCCCCCCCCCCCTTAAAGCAGTACAAGTCCCCACGGGTTCAATCATTTTCTCTTGAACACCCTCCTCCTGAAAGGCTCCATTACAAAACAGTGTGCCTCTCTTAAGTGAAGCACTTAAGTAATCTGGAGCATGAGTAGCTCCAAGAGCCAGGAAAGAGTCAGCAAAAAGAAAAAAGAAGAAAACCAATCATGTCATTTATAGACTGAAATTCCTATGGCACTGGCGTGCCAGGAAAGAGCTTGAAGAGATACTCATAGGGTCAGACAGGCTGAGGGATGAGGCCAATGGGCCTGTGAGCCAGACCACCAAAGGTTTCCCAAAGTGGAACACACACCTGACTGCTTTTCTAAAATTAGGAAATCCTCATCCTCAACTCCTCCCCAGGAACTTCCATCCACAAAATTAAACACAATGAATTCAATTGATCATTTCCCTACTCAAACTCAGTAAGATAGAAAATCCCGGGCAGCTCAGGTGGCTCAGCAGTTTAGCGCCGCCTTCAGCCCAGGGCGTGATCCTGGAGACCTGGGATTGAGTCCCACATCGGGCTCCCTGCATGGAGCCTGCTTCTCCCTCTGCCTGTGTCTCTGCCCCTCTCTGTGCGTCTCTCAAGAATAAATAAAATCTTAAAAAAAAAAAAAAAAAAAAGATAGAAAATCCCTAAGAAGGGTGCATGGGTGGCTCAGTCAATTGGGCATCTCCCTTTAACCCAGGTCATGATCCCTGGAGTTCAAGGATCGAATCCGAATCAGGCTCTCTGCTCAGTGGGAGTCCGCTTCTCCCTCTGCCCCCCTCACCTTTGCTTGTACATTCTCTCTCTCTCAAATAAGTAAATAAAATCTTTAAAAAAGAAAGTCCCTAAGAAAAAGGGGAAAAAAAGGTATTATTATGAAGAACTCTAGGCCAGTATATGAAATTTAGATGAAATAAAAATTTTAAAACAATTTGTTCAAGTAAAAACACAATCCTCAGAATTATTCTCCTTGGGTAACATGGTACTAGACAGCCTCATAGCATTCTATGTGTAAGGAGGCTTGGGTTATCATCTCTCTTTACCAAGGGGGTGGTGTGGTTGTTTTTTTTTTTTTTTTTAAGACTTTATTTATTCATGAGAGACGCAGAGAGAGAGAGGCAGAGACACAGACTCCATGCAAGCAGGACTCCAGGATCATGCCGAGCCAAAGGCAGACACTCAACAGCTAAGCCACCTAGGCATCCCATGGGGGTGGTGTTTATAAATAAAAAGTAAAGTCTTTTGAAGGACACACAACAGGTTTTTTTTTTTTTTCTGGGAAAAAAAAAAGGAGGTATCAGAAGAGGACATCTCTTTTTTAATATACTGCTAGACTATTTAAATTGTTTTTCCACTGATGGCCTATTACTTTTGTAATCTGAAAAAACAATAAAGATAAAATGAATTTAAAAATCAGATAGCATGACCAGGTATTCTTTCCAGCAGAATTCAGATGCTTAGGATCAGAAGGGGAGAAACATAAAGTAACAAAACAATTCAGTAAAGAGCAAGAGAAAGATTCAAGAAAAATTTGGGGATCTCCCAAAACCCATCCCTCACCATTTACCATTTTTTTCTTTTTTTTTTTTTTTTTATTGGAGTTCAATTTGCCAACATATAGCATAACACCCGGTGCTTATCCCATCAAGTGCCCCACCTCAGTGCCTGTCACCCAGTCACCCCCCCCCCCCCACCCCCCTCCCTTTCCACCACCCCTTGTTAGTTTCCCAGAGTTAGGAGTCTTTCATGTTCTGTCTCCCTTTCTGATATTTCCCACTCATTTTTTTTTCTCCTTTCCCCTTTATTCCCTTTCACTATTTTTAATATTCCCAAATGAATGAGACCATATAATGTTTGTCCTTCTCCGATTCACTTATTTCACTCAGCATAGTACCCTCCAATTCCATCCACGTCGAAGCAAATGGTGGGTATTTGTCGTTTCTAATGGCTGAGGAATATTCCATTGTACACATAGACCACATCTTCTTTATCCACTCATCTTTCAGTGGACACCGAGGCTCCTTCCACAGTTTGGCTACTGTGGACATTGCTGCTATAAAACATCGGGGTGCAGGTGTCCCGGCGTTTCACTGCATCTGTATCTTTGGGGTAAATCCCCAGCAGTGCAATTGCTGGGTCGTAGGGCAGATCTATTCTTAACTCTTTGAGGAACCTCCACACAGTTTTCCAGAGTGGCTGCACCAGTTCACATTTCCACCAACAGTGCAAGAGGGTTCCCCTTTTTCCACATCCTCTCGAACATTTGTTGTTTCCTGCCTTGTTAATTTTCCCCATTCTCACTGGTGCCTCACCGTTTCTCCGCTACTTTCCCTGACTCATTCTCCACCCTTTGGGTGACTCCTAGGGGTTTTCTCTTAAAAGAAGAAAATCCTTTTAATCTCCTAAAGGATCGGAGATCAAGGGGTCTTTTGTTAATGAGGTGGTTTTTGGAAACCCCCCAGGTTGTCTAAAGATAGGGGCTGAAAAAAAATAAAAAATAAAAATAAAAATAAATAAATAAATAAAGATAGGGGCTGGTTTGCCAGAGTTGCCTACACTTGGATTAGAGGGTTGGAAATTTCAGTCCCACCCCACCTCCAGGGAGGGAAGAGGAACTAGAGACTGAGTTAAAATACCAATGGCCAATGACTTAATCAAGTGTACCTAGGTAATACAGCCTCTATAAAACCCCAAAAGGATGAGGCTCCGAGGGATGTGGAGAGAGTGGTGGGCTTTCCACATGCCTTACCTTACGCATCTCTTCCATCTGGCTGTTTCTATATTCTTTTATACCCTTTTATAATAAACCAATAATCTTTCTGTGAGTTCTGTGAGCCACTCTAGCAATTAATCAAATCCAAGGAAGTTGCTGGTACTTCTGATCTATAGCTTGGTCAGAGACACAGGTGACAACCTGGACTTGTGATAGGTGTCTAATATTGGGTGTGGTGGGGGGTACAGTCTTGTAGAGCAAAGCCCTTAACCTGTAGGATCTGATGCTAACTCCAAGTAGATAATGTTAGACCTGAGTTGATGGCTTGGTTGGAAAAAAAAAACACCTGATCTGTCAAACCTGAAAGAGGACGTTAACTACCTCCATTCTGACCTCAGTCTGTACTTTCTAATTGATTAAATTCTTCCTTCAGGCTTGTCTCTTAACTCAGACAAAAGACCTGGAGGGCAAAGCAGCAATAGGGACTTTCCCCATACTAGCAAGACCCCTTGTGATGGACACCCAGACAATGATCGACCTGACCTCTACTGCCCACCTGCATGTACCCACTAATCTTTGCTCCACATTTTCCTCATATGAACCTGGAAGTATTTCAGCACTTTGGAGACCGTCTTTGAGACTTTGTTCACTGTGTTCCCTTGGTGTTGGCCTTACTAAAATCAATCCCTTCCTTGTTTCACCACCACTCATTTCTGTCTTTGGATTTTGTCAGTGGTGAGTGGTCAAACCTGGTCCATTTGGGACCCCTGGAGCCAGCTGCTCTTACACCCTTGGGCCCCAGTTACAAACTTAAGAAGTGAGAACAAAATACCTTAACTAATCTAAACCTGATTTGCCCATAATTTTTTCAAACTGCCTAAGTCCTAACTGTTTGCAACAGTCCCACAGGAGATACCACCCTCTTCTGCAGTTATAGTAAAAAACAGGTAAGTTTGGGATACCCTTCTGAAAAATAAGATGAGTCCCTACAGCAGATCTTTGTACATAAATTCCAGAGACCAAAGATATATAAGTATGGAAAACTGAAACCATAAATGCTAGAAGAAAAGGAGGGCCATTTTTATAATCTCACAGTGGAGAAATCCTTACATGATATAAAACCTAAAAAAAAAAAAAAAAAAAAAAAAAAAAACCTAGAGGCCACTAAGAAAGAGATGGACACATTTTACTACGCAAGAACTTCCATATACCAAAGAGATGCTGAAGATGCCCTCCTCCTCACCCCACCAAAAAGACAAACAGACAAACAAGGAAAAACATTCCAATACATACAACAAAGAGCTATTAACTCAGATTTCCTCTTCTTCCCCTCACACAGCTATTATCAGCCCTCCTCCTAAACGTCTCGCCAAACTGTCCAGGCCACTCCATTTCCAATGGAACCACCACTCTGTCACTCAGACACTTCCTACACGCTGGCTCCATACCCACCCTTGCCCACTCTCCAGAGTAGCCAGTGTTTTACGCACGTTAATAAACTTCTGTCCCAACTGATTTACAATGGAGAACATTCTTTTTCTAACCATAATGGTTAAGTCTAATACTCAGATATATGTACTTCCTCGTTCCCACCTGGGATGAGAATCATAAACAGAAGACTGCCCAATGATCGTAGAAAGCAAGCAAGCAAAAGTGAATAGTGCCCCGCAAAAAAAGAAAATTGGGGTTATTTTCCCCCTCATTTGTAAAGTGTTTACTGCAAAACCTTAGGCTGCAAAACATTTGAAAGAAGCACCTTGATCTCACCACCTGAGACTGACATGGTAGTTCATGCTTTCACAAACCTATTTATACATCCACCCACATGCAAATGGAGCATATATTTGCATTTCTGTACATTTTAACATAAGCCCATTACCACCTTTTTGCTTATCTCCAAGCTCTCCAAACAGTCAATGTTTCCAGCCCATATGTCTTTCCATAACTTTCTCCTGCTCAGTCATTGCTTAGTAAAAGGTGTGTATTTTTTTTAAAGGTGTGTATTTTTAACTGCAACAGATATTTCTCTTCTTTCAAATATTTGTAACTGCCCTCTCTCTCTCTCTCTCTCTCTCTATATATATATATATATATATAAAAGACACTGTTCTAGGCACTGAGGATACAGCTGCAAGCAAGCACAGTTAACTGCCCTATTCTTATTAAGCTTCAGTTTGAAGAGGTCAGAGTCAGGGAGAGACACCAAACAAAGAACTGAGTACAGACAATATGTTAGAGGGTGATAAGTGCTATGAAAAATAAGTAGGGAAGGGAGACAGTGCTGGGTATTGGATTGTAATTTTACTGAGGGTGGCTAAAAGAAAGCTGAAATGTATTTGTTGAAAACACAACACTTGAGTAAAGACCTAAAGAAGGTTGGGAATATATCTATATATACTACAGAGATAAAGGCCCTGAGAATGGACCCATACACAATCCATACCAGAGGCCCATGTGGATGGAGCAAAAACAGCAGGCACAGAGAGGGAGCCAGGGTCAGAGATAATAGGGTCATGCTGGGCAAAAAAGGACTCTGGCTTTTACTCTGATAAAAAAGGGGAGCTCTGCTCCAAGTCTGAGCAGAGAGGACTAATAAGCCCTGATTTACATCACCAGGATTATTCTGATTACAGTGTTATAGAATATTCTTTCAGGGCGTGGAAGCAAAATATTGTCAGATAACATACCAAAGAGGATCTAACAACTCCCATTTCTACTAGGGGTCCATGAGAAGATCCTCCCCACTTACACTTCCTTCCCAATTCCACCAGTAAGAACTGGGCACTTTTTAATTTTGCCAAAGGAATGCGTGAGAAGGGACATCTCACTGTTAACTTTAATTTTCATTTCCCTGACTACTTGTTCATGAGTATCATTTCATACCTTAGCCATTTTTATTCCTCTTATGAGAATCAACGATCAATATCCTTTGCTTTACTGTCTCTCTAGGTTATCTTTTCTTTACTACTTTTTGAGAGGATTTACATGTTTGAGATATAAATGTTACCTGCCTCCTATGTCCTGTGTTGTAAATTCTTTTTTTTAAATCTGATCATGGTATAATGCACATTCATTAACATGCACAGATTTAAGTGTACATTTCAATGTGTTTGTGACAAATGCATATACTCATGTGACTACCCTTCCCTCAGAGGCACCCTCTGCTGTACTTCCCCTGACTTCTACACCCTAGCTTGGTTCTGCCTCTTCTTGGATCTCTCAAAAACAGAATCATACAGTAGCTGTATATGGCTGGCTGCTTTTTCTCAACACTGTAGAGGCCACTTTTAGGCAACAGGCTTGAGCAATGGAAACTTGAGCAAGGCACAAGGGCTCAAAGTGACCACCGAGCTGAATGCAAACAGGCTCCTTCAGCAACCCACCTCCAAACGGCCACAGACCCTAACTGACCAACGAGCTTACTTACAACCGGTACAGTTACCAAAAAAGGGAATATTCTATACGGCCCCACACCTCTTCACTCTGCCCTATAACTAACTACAGCTTCCACCACCGCCTCCTGGAAAGACCGCCTCTCCTTTGTTGCTGCCCTGCCTGCTGCTCCCTTGTGGTATATTCGATAAACTTCTATCTCCTTTTTTCTGCCTTGAGCGAATTCTTTCAGGGCCCATACCACTGGCCCCAACCCAATTAAGATGTTTAAACATGAACATAACATTTAAAATTCATATGCTGTGGTGGCATGCATCAAGTTTGTTCCTTTTTATGGCTGTCAATTTGTTCAGGGTATCATTTACCACAAAGCAAGTTTTAAAAAATGTTATATGTCCCTACACCTACAGCTTCTGGTTTCTTCTCTTGATTTAAAATATCTTTCCAACACCTGGATTATATATAGTCATCTAAATACTATCCTAAGATTCTTATTGTTTATGTCATACATTTAAGCCTTTAATTCATTTGGAAATTATTGTCAAAAATGATGAGAATAGGTATCCAACTTTACTTTTTCTCTGATATCTTAGTTTTACCAGCACCACTTTATTAAATGAATCATCTTTTTCTCACAATACTAACAATTACCTAGTGGTGGATATTTACCCAGACGATTGACAAATAGGCAGGTAAAGTACTCCTAACCACCAGTACTTAGCTCATGCCCAGAGGGCTCAAAGATAGATATCTTCTGGAAAACAGACATATCACTCTCCTGCTCTTAAAACTCTTCAATAGCTTAGCTGCCCTCAGAATAAAGACTACATGAGGGCCCTGCCAACATCAGTGCCTGCAGCACCTACCACTACCCACCTCTCTCCCACGTTGCCACCCCTGCACTCCCAGCCCCCGCCTGGGCCTCTCCCAGCTCCTCAAGCTTTCATCCTTCCTCTCTGTTCTTCACAGGCTTCCTCTGCTTGGAGTGCTTACCTGTTCTCTTCCCACCTACTCCAGCCTGGATGACTCCCACTCTTTCACCAAGTCAGCTTAAACATCACTTCTTCACCAAGTCTTCCCCAGCCCACAAAGGGGGTAGCCTTACTCTCCTAAGCCCCTTATGATTTCCTCTCAAAGGTCTTCAGTTATCCTCTTCTCCCTCATTGCTCTGTACACACTTAGAATCAGTAGCTATTTGCTTCCTGTCCTCTTTCCCAGTATGCTGGAACCTCCACAAGCACAAGGACCATTTCTATTTTGTTCACCACTATACTCCTGTATACTCTTGTTAACTGGCTCAAGAAATACTAATTACAAAAAAAATCAGTAAGAACAAACACAACAGAAGCATTACAGAATGGCAACAGGAAAGTCACAGAAGAAATACAGATACACTGACGTTTTAAGAAAAAAAAAAAAACAGGTCATCAGATCAAAATAAATTGGTACAATCTTCTGCAAGACAATATGCTAATATCTTTGACCAAACTATCCCATGACAGGAATTTATTTCACAGGAACACTCATATACATAAGAAAAGATATGTACACAGCTTTCTCTGCAGCACTGTTTCTAAGAGGGAAAAATAAGAAACAACTGAAATGGCCACAATTGGGTTTTAAGTAAATTGTCATTTAGCCCTATGGTACTATGTTGATATGAAAAGGTATCCAAAATACACACTAAGTCTAATAAAAACAAGTTCCATTTATGTAAAAATACTATTATTAAGGCCCTCACAATGAAAAGCTTAAAAATCTAAGTATAAATGATTATAACTGCATACATATATATATATACACACACATATACAACTCTAAAAGAAATATAACAATGGTTATCTCTAAAAATTGCCATTTCTTTTCTATTTTATTCATATTTACAGTGATGATTTTAACTATGGGGATATATTACTTTTTTAATTAGGGAAAGCATGTTACTTTTTAAGTGTCATCTAAATGTAAACCCAAATTTTTACAATGTCAAAAGTTCTCAATTTATAAAAAGTGTGTCCAACTTTAGACGGATCTCCAAAACTGATGGCCAGGAAAAATGATGTTCATTTCAAGTTGATAAAATTACTGCACAGTCTTTACAATCATACTGAAAACAAAATAAAGGAAAAAAATATAAAATACTAGGTCCAGACTCTGTTTATTCATTAGCCAAATGCTCGAGTGTATTTATTTGGCTGATATTTCTTAAATTTATGTATTTCCAATAGTATACAATGCACAAAATAGAAATATTTTAATGCAGTCATCTTGAAATTCCTGAAAGTTTGATAATCAAGGTTTTGAGTACATATTCCTAACTATCTCTTTCTATAACCAAAGCTAGTACTTAAAAACATTTTACTAATAGAATGAAATCTAAATATACTCTCTATTTTCTGAAAGCAAAATCTACTCTTCCACTGATAGAGTTTTCTGTGCTTCTCAAAAAATGGGAAATTAAGAGTTAATATTATTTAACAATTTTTGTACCAGGCACTGACTTGTACTACTTGCTGCCCTCTGTCTCCAGAGACCAAGACCAACTACACAAACAGCTCTGAGGAGAATCAACATTTCAAATAGGGATTGTGAGATAAGTTTACTTTTGACTTTAAAGTTCTTTCCCCCTCTCTTTCTATGTTGAATATCTTGAAGGAATGAGTTACACCTATATAAATAGGTAGTAAAATACACCCCACAGCACTTACATAGTCTACACATGAAATTTAGATTGCAATTTTTGGGGGGAGTAATCACACTCTATAATCAAAAAACATTAAAACCGTGTGTGCTATTTGCCCTAGTAATTCCAATGCTAGAAATTGAACCTAAAAAATCCAAACTGTGCTCAGAACTTATGCATTATCTTCATTGCACTTTCCTATAAAGGGGAAAAAAAGAAAAAAGAAACATCTTGTAACATGGGTTTAGTTAAAAATTTCATGGTATGGTAGGACTATGTGAAAAATCACTGTAACAAAAAAGCAGCACACAAGGAACAGTCCATTTTGTCTCACCTCACTAAAATTAAGGACACTGAAAGCAAGGACTTTGTTTTATTCACTGCTTTACTCCTAGCCCTTAGAGCAATGCCTAGGTAGCCATTCAAAACCTTACAAAACAAATGAACTTCAGTAAAGTGTGTACGGAAAAGGTTTTAGCTAGAAAAGGTTTTAGCTAGAAACACAACAGCAGACTCACCGAAAACGTCCATTTACTTTACTGGAATTCAATTGTCCAGACTCAGAAAAACACAAAAAAGGAAATAACATAAATCATCACCCTAGTCTGCTTCGGCATGAGAATCTAGGGAGAAGCTTAGTTGGCTGCCCCCTCTGCGGATCTCAGATCACCTTGGCTTTCACACAGTGGATATCATGTTAGACAAGAGTAGAGTAGTTCTAGAATTTAAAACAGTATGGCCCCTAAATAATAAGCCAACTACTTACTTTGGTGGTCTGCCCCCCCAAAATAGTAATTTTCTCCAAAATTGGACTTTTTTAAAAGAATTTCCAAGGGAAATGTTGCCTTAGAACAGAACTTCAGAACCTTGCCTTCCCACCTCCAAATAAAATGCAACTCTTCCGTATGCCATGGTGGTAATCACATATATATCAGGGTTATGAATATGCATCCTTTCTTCGTTTTTATTTCTTTTCTAATACCTCTACAATTAGCAAATATTACTATTGCAGTAAGAAAAAAGCTCCATCTAATTTTTAAATAGCCCACAATAGTCCTTTCTACATTTATTACAGAAATGCTAGGAGGAAAAAAAGAAGAAAGAAAGAAGAAAAGAAGAAGGAAGGAAGGAAGGAAGGAGGAAGGAAGGAAGGAAGGAAGGAAGGAAGGAAGGAAGGAAGGAAGAAAGAAAGAAGAAAGAAAGAAGAAGAAAGAAGAAAGAAGAAAGAAAGAAAGAAAGAAAAGAAAGAAGAAGAAAGAGAAGAAAGAAAGAAAGAAGGAAAAGACAAGAAAGAAAGAAAGAAAGCTAGATCTGGTATCAATATTTCTCTACTTTAAAAAAAATATTTTCTCTACTTGACTTAAAACAACACTACTCCCATTAGTATAACTGTAGCAGCACATATTACAGCACATTATTTTCTATCCCTTTATGCTACTTTAATTTCTTAATTAATAAACATGTAACTCAAGCCATATACCTTTCTAAGAAGAATAAGTCAATTTCCTATTTCTATTACAATTCACTTACATTCGTATGAAATAGCAAAGTTTTTTACTGACACGCAAATCAAATAATAATAATAATAATAATAATAATAATGATGTACCTGAACATCATAGAGTGCTACAATATTTTCATGTTGAAGTTCCTGTTAAGGAAATTGAGAATTTAAAAAATTTGTAATCCCTCTAATAAATACATTTCAATGTGCACATAAGTATTAAGTATACACACACATCCACATACCTATATACTCTTTCTATATACTACACTTCTATTACTGGATTAGAACAGTTCAGTCTAAAAAAAAAAAAAGAGGAAATGCGCCTGATCAAACTTTACTTGGGCCCTGAATGTCTTCTCACCACCATCATTTTTTAGATTCTTAACAAGGTGAGTGCTCTCATTATGCCCAGAGACGCTCTGGGAGTCTTTCAAATTCAATAAACAATTTTAACAGCAATAAACGCATAAAATTCTAAAGTGCTTTTAGAGAGCACATTATTTGCCTGCGAGAAAATGAAGCATAATTCTTAGCTCAAAGAGCTATAATTCTTACTGAAGAGCTCTCCACAGAGCAGTAGTTTCGATGAAAGCTGGTGTTAGGTGAGGGCTCTATGTTCATATCAGCTTGGGGAGCACTGAGTTAACTACACCTAAATCAGTTCCTTCATTGCGCAATTTTTCAGATTTTCTTTACTGAGCAAAGTGCTTTGTGACTCTCCAAGAAGTATGCGGTAAACAGGATTTTCCACATATATTTGACTAGGAGACCATTTTTTTCCTCAAAGCACCTCACTTGAATAACACTGCGCATGAGTGATCCAAAAAGACCACTCCCAAGGGTAAGTAATTTTTTTCGATTTACAAGGAAAAAAAAAAATCCCATCTGCCCCCAGTGCCCCTCAAACACTTAAGTGTAACCTGAAAGGGACCAGGAGAAGAGCTAAATAATGGATCAGCAGGGCCTGCCTCTTCTCAAACAGTAACACAATAACCAGGGAAAAGAAGAAATGAGAAGCTAAAAATCAATCTTCACAGAATCTCTCTCAGTGCTGGCCACCAGCCACAAACATCTATTCTTAAAAATAGCTTCTGGGTACTCAAATGTCTCAAAAAACTGGGCATGCAAAAATGAGAGCAACAGGTGAAAATTCTCAAACTTGGCTCCAACGACCAAAATTACAAAAGATGTCATCATGTATTAATTTAAAATAAGTTATAACCTAGTATGACACATAAAGAAACATACCTTTAAGATTTTAATTTCCTTCCCAAGCAGTATTTGTGATTTTGACAAGTTCTTTTTATTAATACTTTTAATAGCTACCTCCCAATCAGTTTTCTGAAAAGGAAAATAGAGTGTTACTCCAGGATATTCTTTTATGGAAACATAATCTATAAGCACAAAGGTGTTTTTAGCAAATTCATAAATACTGGGGGTGGGGGTGGGGGATGGAAAAGAATCTGAATCTCCAACAATAGGAAAATGATTTCATAAACCACAAGCTAATGTCCTACAAGACAGCCACTAAAAACAGTAAATATGAAGACCATAGTAACTAGCAATAAAGTGAAACAAAGGACAAAGTTTGCAACCACTTCAAAGTTAGGGAGGAATGTGGATAATACACTGGAAGGTGGCATTTGATAGCTTGGCAGGATTGTGCCCTGTTTTAATTATTTTTTGTTGAGTTCTAAGTTCTTCTCATAATAAACGAAAATCGTTTTCATTACTCTGATAAGCAAGCCAAACCAGCCCCTTGCCAACAACCAGGACTACCAAACGCTTCTGATTATTCCCACTCCCTGGGTGCTCTTCCAAATTCTTTCGATTCTAGAAGCTCGTGGGACCCTGTGTGCGGAGCTGCAAGAGCTTCAGACATTCCTGAACCTGCACTCGTGTTTACTTGGACTGGAAGACCAAGGGTCCACCCTCCAGCTCCAGGAAGGGGGGAAGGCAGGGGGTACCAGGCTCGTCCGGGGCGCGGAGGAACCAGTGCTGGGAAATGCGACACCCCGGAGTTTGAGAAAGTCTCGGGCTCACGGGAAACCAGCCCGTTTTCCGCTGGGTCTGCAACTGTCGACCTCAGAAGGGAGGGCGAGCCTGGGCCGCCCAGGGCGTGCCCCAGCCCCGGCCCCGGCCCCGGCCCCGGCCCGGCCCCGAGCTGGGCAGGGCGCCGCGCGGCCCTTGGGGACTCGGATCCTGGGCACATGCGGGTGGGACCCCAGGCAGGGCCGGGCGGGCCGCGGGGCCGAGCCCCTGGGGGCACCCCGGTTACCAGGCGCTGTGCAAGGAGGAAATCCGAGGCCGAGCGGCCGGTCGGTAGGTGGAGCGCTGCCTAGCGGCTTCGGCCTCCACAGTCCTCGCCCGACCAAAACAAACCCGCGACGCTGACAGCGCGCACAATGGCAGGCCTCGGGGCGGGGGGGCCTCGGCGCCCGCGGCCTCGCCGAGCCTCAGGGCACCCGGTCCCCGCCGCGGCCCGCAGACCCCGGCCTCGCCCCGGCCGGCGGGGCTCACCTGGCGGTGCCGCCCCCGGAAGACCACGGCGAAGGCCCCGTGTCCCACGAGGTCCCTCTTGCTGTACTCGAAGTCGCCCACCACCTCCATGGCCGCGCCGCCGGGGCATGCAGCGGGGCGGGCGGGCGGGCGGGCGGCGCGGCGAGGCGGGCCGGGATCAGCACCGCGGGCCCGCCGGTCCGGAGCGCGCCCGCGGGCCGCCGGACTGGGGCAGCCGCGGCCCCCCGCGCCGGGCGGGCGCTCATGCCGAGAGAGGCCGGGACGGAAACGGGGGGGGCCGCCGCGCGGGGCCGGGGGTCAGCGAGGCCCGGCCCGGCCCCGGCCGCTCCTCATGGCCCGGCCCGCAGGCTCCCTTTGGCGAAGCGGCCTCAGCGCTGCCCGGCCAGGGGCGCCGCGGCCGTCACTGGGCGCCCCCGGAGCCGCACACGCGCCCGGGAGAGGTGCGGGGCCCGGCCCTCCCCATGCCCGGCTCGTCCGGCCGCGTCGGCGCCCTCCGCCCGGGGTGCTGCTGCGGTGGCGGCCGCCGCCCTAGGACCAGCACCAGCAGCAGCAGCAGCAGCACCAGCCCCGTCCCTGCGCGCCTCCCGGCCTCCCGGCGGCGCCCAACGCAAAGCGCGCGCGCCGGCCGCTCCCGAGCCGACTGCTGGCCCTCCGCGACGTCAGCACGTCTTGTAGGCCGCAGCGCACGCCGAGGCCCGCTCCCTCCGCCAGGAAAATGAGTGCGCGCGCGCTCCCGGAGGCGCGGCCCCGCAGTCGGAGCCCGTCCCCAGCGCCTCGCCCAGGCGGGGGCGTGGGAGGCGAACCGCGGGCGCCGCCGCTCGTTCGTTCGTTACCCGCCGCAGCCTTCGCTGGGCCTGGGAGAGCAGATTCGAGCCTGCCACGCCCCGGGCTGGAGCCCACTGGGAGGCGGGGAAGCGGGTCTTGACCTCCTAGCTGCAGGAGGGACAGACGGGGCATCCCTTGTGCAGTGTAGACCCCAGGGGACCGCTCAGGGCAAAGGAGCCCAACCTTCCCCGTGACCTCCAGAACCAGAGGTCATGCTGCCCACCCCCTGCCGGTCGTCCCCGGACCCTTCTGGGTTTACTTCCCAAGGTGCCTGATGTGGGACTCGATCCCAAGACTCCAGGATTGCGCCCTGGGCCAAAGGCAGGCGCTAAACCGCTGAGCCGCCCAGGGATCTCCCCGCCCCCGTGCAGACAGTATTGAATACATTTTCCACAGGCTCTAATGAGAACCCCTGCTTCCCAACCAGCAGGTATCCTGCAACTTTGACCTCAAGCTTACCTTTGAATGGCTTTAGAGCAGCTTGCTTTTCCACCTGATTACTGAAGTTCAAGTGGCAAGGAACTTTTCTGACAACTTTCCCTCAAGACAACAAACTTGAAAATATCATAGAAAACTCAGGTATACGGCTATGTTCGGTTGTCTAGCATATTTGCTCTCAGGTTATCCCTTAGCACCAGAATTACATTTCCCACTCCACATCCATCCCTGACCTGAAGGCGGCAGAGAGACCCTAAGAACCTCTGGTTGGAATTTGCAGAGGAAGCCCCTCCCTTCCTCAAACCTTCACAATGTAGGGTCTTGGATCTCTGCTCCCACTTCTGTGCACACCTGCACCATTCTATCCCTACCTCAAAATCTAGCCCAAGTGAGTGTTAGACACTGGAAATCTGGAGCCTTCAAAAACAAAAAGCAAATGAAGCCAAGTATGCACAAAGACACACAAATTCATCTGGAGATGATTCCCTGTTTGAAAGCTTTTTTATTGGAAATCTTTAAATATGAATGTTTCAGGGGATCCCTGGGTGGCTTAGCGGTTTAGCACCTGCCTTCCCCCCACAGCATGATCCCGGAGTCTCGGGATTGAGTCCTGCATCGGGCTCCCTGCATGGAGCCTGCTTCTCCCTCTGCCTGTGTCTCTGCCTCTCTCTCTCTCTCTCTCTCTCTGTGTGACTATCATAAATAAATAAAAATTAAAAAATAAAAAATAAAAAAATAAAATAAAATAAATAAAATCTTTAAAAATAAATAAATATGGATACTTTAAAAGAATATAGGATTTTTTTTATTTTAAAGATTTTATTTATTTATTTATTTATTTATTTGACACAGAGAGAGAGCATAAGCAGGGGGAGTGGCAGGAAGAGGAAGAAGCAGGCTCCCCACTGGAGGAGCAGGGAGCCCCGCATAGTGCTGGATTCCAGGACCCTGAGATCATGACCTTAGCCCAAGTCAATGGTAATCTACTGGGCTACTCAGATGCCCCAGAATATAGGATTTAATGTGCCAAATCCTCCCCTCCTCCGCCCATAAAATAGCTCTTCAGGAATATGTGTCTTATGGGCTGTCAGACTCTGAACAAGTTACTTAACCTCCCATGCCTCAGTTTCCTCATCTGTAAAACAAAGACAGCAACAGCAACTGCCTTATCAGGTCGATTAGTGAGATAAACATGTGAAGTGCTTAACCAGTGGCTGGCTTGTACAAAGAACTATTTAAGGAATTATCACGTAAGTAAAATTAAATCAAAGTTGGTTTTAGGCAATACTTCCCCAATCCCCCCCCCCAAAAAAATACTTCCCCAATCTCACACGTGTGCCCTCATGGATGGTTCCCCCTTCCCTCCTCTGTCTACTCCCCCAGTTGGTTCTTTTGTGAACAGAATCAAAGCTTTTCAGCTCCAGGGATGGACCATCTATACCCATGTAAAGGTGGTTTATCTGACACATGTCTGGAGAATTCTTCCCATCAAGTTTCCCTGCAGAAACAATTAGTATACATTTTTTGGATAGCAGGGAGCAGTGGGGAAGAGGCTAACATACCCAGGCTAGGTCTGGCACCCCTTCCCACATGGTACTTGGCAGCCGACATTTCAGGGCACCCTCCCAGGCTGCCCAGAGCACAAGGGGCACCCTCCCAGGTTGCCTGGAAGCAGCTGAAGATGCTGCCTTCAGGGTCTGTCTGCTGACATGCCTCTCTGGGCATTAGTACCATCTGCAAGCAGCACTCTGACCTTCCTGCTGGTCATCTCACTGTCCTGATGAGGACCAGTATATGCTTTGTCATCTAAGCCAATACGTATTTTACATATCTCTGTGTCTCAGACCTTTCATCATGAGACATAATTCATAAACCCAACCCTGTTCACAATATCACATCTGCTAGGAATTGAAGCTCATCATAATTAATATATACTTTGAGCTGTTTATATTTAATGTCATTAACATTACATCCCCACACTAGGATACTGTGAAGGTATTTTTAAGAAGTCATCAGAGAGATACCTTGGTGGCTCAATGATTGAGCGTCTGCCTTTGGCTCAGGTCAGGATCCCAGGGTCCTGGGATGGAGTCCCACATCTGGCTCTCCTGCGGGGAGCCTGCTTCTCCCTCTGCCTATGGCTCTGCCTATGGCTCTCTCTTCCCGTGTCTTTCCTGAGTAAATAAAATCTTAAAAAAAAAAAAGGATGGGGGGAAGAGAAGAAGAAGAAGAAGAAGAAGAAGAAGAAGAAGAAGAAGAAGAAGAAGAAGAAGAGAAGAAGAAGAAGAAGAAGAAGAAGAAGAAGAAGAAGAAGAAGAAGAAGTTGCCATCAGATGCATGGGCCCCATAACACATCATCGCTTCAAAACGTAAAGCATGCAGCTTACACTGTAAGGATCTCTGACCTCAAGGCTTATGATGGGAGCACGGGAGCTTTGTTAAGGGAATGTTTAGTTATGGAATGCCTGGGTGGCTCAGTGGTTGAGCATTTTTGGCTCAGGTCCTGATCCTGGGGTCCTGGGATCAAGTCCTGCACTGGGCTCCCCACAGACAACCTGCCTCTCCCTCTGCCTGTGTCTCTGCCTCTCTGTGTGTGTCTCTCCTGAATAAATAAACAAAACCTTAAAAGGGGGAGGGGGAATGTTTGGTTAGGACTATGTTGGTAGCACATAACAAACGCTGACTATGTGAAAGCAAAAAAAAAAAAAAAAATAGAAGGAATGTAGGTAAGGATACAGGTGTGCCTCTCAGTGTCTGCAGACAGGTCCTCAAATCCAAACTACCAGGAAGACGAGAGAGTCAAGGAGGACTGCTTTGCTTCTTGCTTCTTACCTCCATGCTCCTTCGACATGGCAGTAGGGCTTAAGCACCAACAGCCAGCGGTCTCAAACCCAAATTCTTAAGGAAGGATTCTGATTGGCCGAACCTAGGTGAGGTGCACTGAACAATCCTCTTAAGCCAGGGAGTGGAGTTGAGGGAGGCAAGTCAAGCTGTGTAACCAGGACAGCTCCCAATTCAAGACTACAGGTGCAAGAGTGGGGACAGGGGAGGAGATTCCCCCAGAAACAGAGGCTGGATGGACAACCCAGGAAGAATTTACCATTGGTCAAATTCAGGCTTTCTTCAGGAATGGAGGCAAGGGGGAGTTTTAGTTTGCTTCTGAAATGACTCAGTGTGGCCAATCTGATCCACTTTCATTGGTCTTAAATTGTCCAATTAACTCTGTATGTGTGCATGCATGTAAACATGCCTACTGATAAACTATTGAAATGTGTCAGTACTAGTTAGTAAAGTGGATAACAGTGACTACAATGAGAGATAAAATTAATTACTAACATAAATTCTAATATAAACATTATCAGCCAAATGCTATAGGATGTCATGGTGAGAAAAGGGCCTCTTGGAAAAGTGAACATGAGGAACATTCATAGCCCAGTCTCCTCCGCAGGGAGGCACTCAGCATTTTGGAGAATCGCTCATTTATCATTCTCTTCAAATCACATCGTTGCTTCTATTTTGGTTCTATTGTTTCTACTTTGATCCTGCGGCTGATGCTATGAAATTCCAGTGAATGGTTAGTATGCAGAGCTTTGATATTTATACATGCCTGAATTTATAATTAACTATGGAAAATAAGCACCTAAAATGAAGAGACAACAAGATTTGGATATATTTCTTAAAGCTTTTAGGAAATATCAGCCACAATTATTCTGAATCATAAACATACATCTGAAACTTAACCAAAAATAGACTCCAGTCCAGGAATTTTCTGGTACTCTGATAATATGACAACAGAAAGGAGCATCTTTCCATATTATACAAGAACTGGCATAAAATTTGCATTTCTAAAATGGAAAAGAGTTTGATTATTTCAACCAAGATCACAAGTAGCTTATTTTTGTTATTGCCGTAACTGTTAGACCCAAACAGTGCTCACAAATTGAATCATTCAGTTAAAACTGCTAAACACATATTTCGTAGGAATGGCCATAATGTTCTGTTAATGCTAACGGGTGAAATAAAGAATATTTGCAAACATCACTGACATAAACTGCAAGGAACATTTGAGTCAGTTTTCCAAATAAAGCATCTGAAATATTAAAACTCCTAAAAGAAATATTTTATTGATGTGATGATAAAATAAAAAATTTTAAATTTTAAACAAATCTTGAACTGGGGGTGCCTGGGTGACTCGGTTGGGCGTCCAACTCTTGATTTCAGCTCAGGTCGGTCGTGAGATCGGGCCCTCCATGCTGAGCATGGAGCCTGCTTGGGATTCTCTCTCTCTCTCTCTTTCTTTCTCTCTGCATCCCCCAACTCCACTTGTGCTCTCTCTTTCTCTCTCTCTCTCTCAAAAAAAAAAAAAAACTTAAACAGAATCTACCATAAGTTCTAAAAAAATAGATCTTCAGCCATGATGGATTTACTAGAACTTCAGAAAAGAATGACAATAGAAATGTATCCTTCTGATCTAGATATTTGCTCCCTCTGGTGAAACACATACGTACTGAAATGAGAAAACACTGTCCAAGGTGGGTTCTCCAGAAACAGGCGCTGACCTGGAGTTGGGGTGCAAGATGATGATTAGAAATCAACACAGGTGGCAGGAGAGGGAGGAAGCAAAATTGGCAGAGAGAACTGGGTTGCAGGCTTGAGCAAGCCTGTGCCACCCCAGTGGGAATCTCTAGAGCAAAGGCTCAGAGTTGACTCACATTGAGCCAGAATGTCCCAGCTCACTCCTCACCTGATGGGGCTCCACTGGAGGTCTGACCCTGTAGGTGCTAGGCTACTGTCACGCTGAGGCTGGAACAGGAACAAAGATCTGGAGGCTGACCATATTTCCCCAACCCACAGAGGTCTGGCCAGCATATCTCCAAGTCAACTACAGTGTTTTGGAAAAATTATGGGTCAGGCTGTAAAAATTTCTGTCATTGTCAATGATGGGTCTATTGTTTCCCATACAAGTATTTTTGCTTTGCTTTGTTTTTTTGTTTGTTTGTTTGTTTGTTTTAAAGAAAACAGTTTATTTTGAAAACTTTCAGACTGCTGCTGGGCTCCATTCATCCATCTGTTCTTTTGTCCAAAAGTATCAGGCTGCGGGGTGCCTGGCTGGCTCAGTCAGAGGAATATGTGACTTTTGATCTCGAGATTGTGAGTTCGAGCCCCACCTTGGGTGCAGAGATTACTAAAACAAATAAATAAACTAAAAAACAAACAAACAAAAAAAAAATCACCAGGTTGCTAGAGTGGGCCCAGAAAGTACTCCCTTGCTGAGCTCTGAAGCCAAACTCCAAAGCTCAGAAGGCTGATTCCAAAGCAACTCATAGGTCAAAGTGCAGATGGAACAGTCAGCTATTATTTCCTGAGGTCTTAAGCCTTATCCCTGAGCTTGGGTAGGATGAAGAGTTTGGAAGGAAGTTGGAGGGAGAAGAACTCAAGCTCACAACCTAGCAAGGTCTTAGACTTCCACAGGGAACCCAGGGCTAGAGGCTGAAATTCAGGAAGGAGGTGTTCCTGGGAGGTTCCAAATTCTGGGCAGGAGTCTAGAGCTGGCCAGGGTGGGGGAGGGGAGGGGAGGGGGCAGGGAGAAGAGGGAGGTACCACAGCTAATTCCATTCACATCTGCAATTAATCTCACTTCCCTCTGCATGTTCACCTCACGTTCCTGACTCAGCAGGAATGTCGCCTCTCTAAGGCTAAGTTGGTTCTCCCACTGGGTCCTCTTTCTTCACAAATCCCACTGTCAACCATTGTGTAGCCTCCCCAGTCACACCCACTCATCCTCCCTCTTCACCCAAGAGGTGCTGTGTTGGGAAACTGGCCTCATCACTCAGTAACTGAGGCTCAAGCGGATGTGCTGAACCAGGTCTCATTACCCCAAGACCAAGGACGGTATGGCTCTTCAAACCCTGGTGGGAGCGGGACGGGGAGTGGGGCCGAGGGAAAAGGTAGAGTCACTGATCCAGAGGTCCATAACCCTCCGAAAAACTCCTACAAATGAATCTTAAAACAACTAGCAAACAAAGGCCCCAAACCATTTCCTTCTCCCCACAGTGGGCCAGCCATCCTGCACCAACCATATCCTCCTTGCTGTTGGCCTCATCCTCATCCAGCTCTCTGGCTGTCCTAAGTGTGGGGGCTCTGGCCCTGCACTTGCTTTGGGTGATGGGGGAGGCCATCTCCCTCAAAGCTGCCCTACCTGTTCTGTAAGTGGTGGATCATGGTCTGTAGCTGCTGGCTCACCTGGAGCAGACTCCCATCCTCCTGAGCACATCAGACGCATTGGTCACCAGCTGGCCCAAAAGATTCCACCTTATCCAGCTCCTGATCCACATCTGGCTGGTAGGCAAAGGTCGAGACAGTGAGCCCTTTATTCACGAAGTGCACGCGGCTCCATTGTACCTGAAGCCATTTGGCCTTCTCCTAGCCACACTCCTTCTGAGGTCATTCTCTGTAGGCATCTACAAGGCTAGCCGGTGACCCTTGGTGCACTCACACATCTACCCTAGGCCTGCCATCATCTGGCTGTGGATCTGACCTATGAGTATTTTAATATTATACTTACAACACAAAATTGAAGACTTGGAAGATTGTTAACTCCTTCTTAATGGATGAAGTAGTGCTAACAGGAATAGCATTGAAAACCAAATCATATATTAAATTTGATGGTCAGTGCTCCAGAAAAAAATGGTTTCAATGAGAAATACTCGTGGGAAACCTCATTAGATTTTGTACATGTGGTGCTAGTGTAATGCTAGGGAGAAAGTCTAGCATTTCAAAGTTTTAGAAAACATTCAGATGTTCCCATTTGATGCTTAGTCACTGTGTTTAGTCATCTCTGGATGTGGTAAGATATTCACAGATCAGGATGTCTGGGTTCTCAGCGGTTGAGTGTCTGCCTTCGGCTCAGCGCCTGATCCCAGAGTCCCAGGATCAAGTCCCACATCGGGCTTCCCTTGAGAAGCCTGCTTCTCCCTCTGCTTATATCTCCGCCTCTCCTTTGTGTCTCTCATGAATAAATAAAAATCTTTAAAAAAGAATTTGCAGATCAAGTAATTCACTTTAAGTCTTCCCTTGATAAATGTTATATTTACTACCCTGTGTCACATAGACAGCAGGGAGAACGAAATAAAATATTTTGAGAGCAGGATTGAAATAATGACAGTTGGATAAAGACTTGGATCTTGACAGGCAGCCTGTTATCCTAGAATGACAAAGCAATTAAAGAATTGTATTAATCTGGCTGGCTCAGGGTCATGAGTTTGAGCCTCACACTGGGGGTAGAGATTACTTAAAAAAATTCTATCAATCCTGCTCTATAGAGTTTAATAAAAATTGCAAAATGGGAGTGGCTAAATAAATAATACACAGAAAAGCTTATGAGTTTGAGTTTAATAAGCAGTATTACATACTGTCAACTATCTGTTACAGTAGAACAGTTTGTACTTTACAAGATATTGTTGAAGCTGATGGATCAATCCAATGATCATCAGAGTGTGGATTCCTGAAGATTTCAGGCACTTTTAGGGGTTCCATGAGGTCAGATCATGACGTCTCCTGTGTATTTTCATAAAAATGTGAATTGCCCTTTTCATTGTATTAATTCTGGCACTAATTGTACAAACACCACTTCTCTCACTAAATCTGTTTTGGAAAGTATAATTATTTTTCATTACAATATGTTATTTGTGTACACTTATAATGGGCTTATTATTGTTTTTAAATAAATTAAGAATAAATCTATTTTGCATTTCTTGGTTTTAATTTTTTAAGATTTTATTTACTTATTTGACAGAGAGAGAGTGAGAGAGAGAGCACAAGCAGGGGGAGCAGCAGAGGGAGAGGGAGAAGCAGGCTCTCTGCTGAGCAGGGAGCCCGATGTGGGGCTCAATCCTAGGACTCTGGGATCAAGAGCCAAGCCAAAGACACATGCTTAACCAACTGAGCCACCTAGGCACCTCCTTAGTTTTAATTTTTAATACAGTAAATATGTTGGGTCTTGAAGCTAAACAATTTGAGAACTGCTGGGTTAATTAAGCACATGATTAAATAATTAAAACTAAGGATGGAAAACTATGACAAATAAGTGGGTGAAAGAGAAATAAGGAGATATGCTATATTATTAGACATAAAAAGGGGGCACCTGGGTGGCTCGGTTAAGTGGATGACTCTTGATTTTGGCTCAGGTCATGATCTCAGGGTCATGAGATTGAGCCTCACATCAGGTTCTGTGCTGGGCATGGAGCCTGCTTAAGATTCTCTCTCTCCCTCTGCCCCTCCCCAGCTCTCTCTCTCCCTCTAAAAAAAAGAAAGAAAGAAAACAAAGTATCAATCCCAAGGGAAAATCTTGGTTGTTTAATTACATAATAAGGAAATAATGACACAAGTGACAATTACAGTAAATTTCTAAATCTTTTCATTAAATGCTGAAACTTATTCAAATGATGTTTTGGCCTCATGGATTAAGGATAAACAAAAAGTCATAAAATTACATCAACTGATTCAATAAGACATACTGATAATCTTTTTTTTTTTTTTAGATTTTATTTATTTATTCATGAGAGACACACACACAGAGAGAGAGGCAGAGACCCAGGCAGAGGGGAAGCAGGCTCCATGCAGGACCCCAACGTGGGACTTGATCCCAAGTCTCCAGGATCACACCCTGGCCTAAAGATGGTGCTAAACCACTGAGCCACCCAAGCTGCCCTGATAATCTTCTATATACTTGATAATAAACATGTCAATATATATTTTTTAAATCTCTGGAGTTCTTACAAGGATCAAGAAAGGATTCTGAGTCATGAACAACATGGTTAATATTAAGAGATGTTTGCTACTTATTAAGAATATTGAAATTATTCCCAAATTAAGAATGCTGAAATAGTTTATGACTTTCAATTTAATGGAGAATTCATAAGGAGGGTTTGCTATATTCCCTATGGTTTAAATCATGGTCCAGACAGAGCCCTCATTTAACTAATGACAGTGAACCACATCAGAAAAATGATCATCCTAAAATTTCAAAACATTTAACAAATCACTCACAAATTATTAAAGTAATGTAATAAATGATGCTACATCTTATATGTACGGTAAGAAGCTTTATGGTGTATTGTTTAGTTTACTCAGATAATAAAATGGAATGTTCAAAATTATTAATATAATTGTACATTAATATATAATATTGATTATATTAGATATTGTTAGATATTTTTAACATCACCCTGAATACAAAAAAAATTGGGTCCCTGTCCTCAGTAGCCTCCAAAGGATGAATAAAAACTGTTTCAGTAATTTATCATCATGTTGTAACACTTAGTTGCTTTAAACAAGAAACTTTTTTTTTTTTTTTTAATTCCTCAGCATTTGATCTGTGGGGTCAGGAATCTGGATGGTGCACATCAGGAATGGCTCATCTCTTCCCCACATGGTATTGGCTGTGGTGGCTCCTCTGGGGCTGGAGAACCCAAGGCAGCCTCTTCTGAAATGTCCGATGCCTCTCCTGGGTCGTGGCTTGACCAGCTGGGGTCTGCTGGGAGCACCGAGTCTTCTTGTCGGGTGGACTGGATTCATTCAGACACCCTCTCAAGCCTGCTACCCAGTCACTACCCCCAAAGGGGTAACACTATCCCAACTTGTGGATTTAGCTTTATCTGCTTTGTGTGTGGCACTTGTGTTCTGCATTATGTATATGAGAATCATCCAAGCTGTCATTAGTTCATGCCCATTGGTTTTCAATACTGCATGGTATAAAGAAACCCCAACTTGTGTATCCATTCTGCTATTGATAACCACTTAAGTAATGTCCAGGTTATGTCTATTAAAAATAGTGCTGCTATGAGCACTCTAGGACATGCATTTTGGTGACTATATGTATACATGTCTGTCTGGCATATCCCCAGCAGTGGAGTTGCTGGGTCATAGCACACACACTCCATGCTGATAGATGCTAACAAAGTATATTCCAAAGTATATTCCAAGATACACCTCCACCAGTGAAGTATGAGAGTTCTGGTTGCCTTATTCTCACCAATACCTAGTAGTGTCAGTTTCTTTTGTCATTTGGTGGGTATGGCTTGTCATTTGGTGGGTGTGACTTAACCTCCTCTTCCTGAAAAGTTGTGAGCTGCATTAGATGGCCAAAGGAAATCCCACAGGGCTGGTGTCAGGGGCAGAGGAGCAGTCCCCTTGCCTCACCCACAGGGATTGAAATTTCTTTTCTTTTCTTTTCTTTTTAAATATTTTATTTATTTATTCATGAGAGACACAGGGAGAGAAAGAAGCAGAGGGAGAAGTAGGCTCCATGCAAGGAGCCTGACATGGGACTCAATCCTAGGGCTCCAGGATCATGCCCTGGGCCGAAGACAGGCACCAACCCACTGAGCCACCCAGGGATCCCCGGATTGAAATTTCTTGACAATTGGTTGGACAGATGATGATCTGAAAATCAGCGGAAGTTAATTTGGGGATGTGGGTGATGGTTTTGTTCTCTTGGTTCCCTCAGAGTCTTGTGGTATCCCCAGACCCTGAATCAGGAGACCAGAATCCACAGTGTGATTCCTTCCTGCTCTGTTTCCCCTCGCCCTTGTCATCACACACTCGAAATTCAGCTCCAGACACTTTACATACTAGTCATGTCCCACACATCAGCCCCTCCACACCTCTGAGACATGGCTGCTGTTGTAATCCTTCTGCCTGGTGTGACTTTATTCTCAACCCAAAACTTTGTCCTTTTATTTTATTTATTCACGAGACATACAGAGAGAGACAGAGACACAGGCAAGGGAGAAGCAGGCTCCCTGTGGGGAGCCCGATGCAGGACTCAATCCCAGGACCCTGGGATCACGACCTGAGCCAAAGGCAGACACTCAACCACTGAGCCTTCTCCTTCTTAAAAGCCCAAATCTGGGACACCTGGGTGGCTCCATGGTTGAGCGTCTGCCTCATGATTGCCTCACGGCAGAGGGAGAATCAGGCTCTCTGTGGGGAGCCTGATGAGGGACTCGATCCTAGGACCCTGGGGTCATAACCTGAGCCGAAGGCAGATGCTCAACCACTGAGCCACCCATGCGCCCTCCACAAAGACTTTCTTATCCCAACCTCCTAACTAACTAATCAGTCACTCCTCACAAGCACAAGTGCACTTCTTTCTGCCCACTGGTCCCATCCCCGGGCTTTAATAAAAGCACTTTTTTGCTCACTGTGAAACTTTCTCAAGAATTCTCTCTTGACCATCAGGCTCAACGACCCACATCATCATGGATGCACCAGAAGACATTCGATCACCCTCTGTTGTTGGACATTCACTGTTTCCTGTTGTATGTGTGTGTACATATATTTGCCACTATAAACTATGCTACATTTTATCTATATATTATGTATTAGGGCTCTTATTACTTGGAATAGATTGCCAGGAATGGGATTGCTAGGACTAAGGACATATGAACTTTTTTTTTTTTTGAACTTTTAACTGTAATGGATTTTTCCAGATTGTTTTCCTAAAATGCTACCACAGTTCTCATTTCTACTTCTTTGATGTTTTCCACTCTTGTGGCAAAAAAAATGTTCCATTTTTCTCTAATGTGATTTTTTCCTAGAAACTAAGGAGTTGTGATCCCTGGGTGGCTCAGTGGTTTAGCACCTGCCTTCGGCCCAGGGCCTGATCCTGGAGACCCAGGATCGAGTCCCACATCGGGCTCCCTGCGTGGAGCCTGCTTCTCCCTCTGCCTGTGTCTCTCTCTCCCTCTGTGTGTGTCTCTCATGAATAAATAAATCTTAAAAAAAAAAAAAAAAAGAAATAAGGAGTCTGCACATGTTTTCATATACTTGTAGGCCATTTGGATTTGGGTTTTTTTTTGGTGATTTAATATCTGACAACATGTTGGAGCTCTTCAAAGAACTGTATGATACACACACACACACACACGCAGACTTTGTCATTTGCCTTGAAATATTGTTTTTCCAAACCTATAATTTATGTATTGGCTTAGCTTATGGTGTTCCTCAAAACAGATTTTTAATTTTTAAACATGTATTCCCCGCACCCCCATCTTCTGGGTTCTTATGTGAGTTGGGAGGCGTGTTTTTTTTTTTTTCTTGTGTTTTACATTTGATTTTTTAATCCATCTGAAACTTACCTTTTCCTAAGGTGTAAAACAAAAATTTAACAACTTGCTCTTATTAAATGAGACATCTTAGGGCACCTGGGTGGGATCAAGTCCCACATTGGGCTCCCCACAGGGAGCCTGCTTCTCCCCTCTTCCTGTTGTCTCTGCCTCTCTCTGTGTGTCTCTCATGAATAAATAAATAAAATCTTTTTAAAAAATTAATGGGACATCTGTTTTGTGATGTCTCTCATCCCTTCTTGCTTCATCTACTGTGTTGGGCCATAGGATGACCATGATGGAGCGTTACATAGCCGACGTTTTGTAGGATGGCTACACAGATGGTTGGCTCTAAGAGTCAAAGTTCAAAATCACCACAATGGCTCACAGCAGAGTTCATGCAAGATGTCTTAGGGCTCCTGGCTGGCTCAGTGGGTAGAGCATATATCTTTTGATCTCGAGGTTGTGAGTTCGAGCCCCATGTTGGGTGTGGAGATTACTTAAAAAAACAAATCTTAAAGAAAATACCTTAGAGAACAAATATGATTCCCAAGATCATGAAATTGAACAAAGTCCGTGCCAATCAGAAAGGGGCTCATAACCTTTGAAGATTAAAAAGGTGGAATCAAGGGGATATTGGTTGAAATTTTAGTTGTCTTGATTTGATTGTCTCCAATGCCATCACCCTGTATCAGCAGATGACCTTGGCTCCAATTCCAGCTCACTCAGTACCCCTGAAGCTCTGGTTTCCCATTTGGCTTTGTGGTGGTGAGGCATGTCATGATCTCTGGACACAAGCATTCTAGCCCACTGGACAGTTCACATATTCATTCATTCAACAAGTACTTATGAGTGAACAAAACTGACAAAGTGTCTACCCTTAGGAAGCTTATTCTCTGGTGGGGGAAATAGACCATAAATAGAATAAATAAAATAGGATGTTAGCTAGTGATAGGTACTAAGGAGAAAACAAAATCTAGGAAGGGAGATAGGGAATACAGAGAGAGGGATACAGTTTTTAAAAAGACTATCAGGAATGGTTCCACTGAGAATGTGATATTTGAGTAAAGACATAAAGGAAAGAGGGTGTGATCCATTCAGATATTTAGATGGAGAGCATTCCAAGCAGAAGGAATCCCAAGTGCAAAAGCCCCGAGGAAGGAGCGGGCCTGTAGCTCAGAGTGTCTGGAGCTGGTGAATCAAGGGGAAGGTGATTGGAATGACGTCACAGAGAAAAACAGAACAGATGCTGCAGGGTCCTAATGGATCATTATAAGGACTCTGACTTTTCCCTGGGTCAGATCAGAAGCCTTTGTACAGTTCTTAACAAAACAACAACATCATCACAGTAAAATTGAGAGAAAGTTGTCCCCACCACTAGAAGAATGGGTAATTAATGACCTGATAACAAAGGTGTTAACTAATACTACAGTGGATATGCTGTGCCCCTTAAACTTACACAACGTTATATGCCAAGTATATATCTCAATTTTAAAAATGGTGCAGAAAGTACAGAGATTTTGCACATGCACCCCATTCTCACACGCGCATATTGTCCCCAACTGTCCTCATCCAGCACCAGAGTAGGGCATTTGTTACAACTGACAAAACTGTATCGCCACACCATTATTACTCAGAGCCCATAGTTTACATTAGGGTTCACTTTTGGTGTTGCACATTCTATGGGTTGGGACAAACGTCAAAGATGAGAAAAGTTCCCCTCTATTCCTGGTTTGCACAAATGGGTGTTGGATCTTACCAAATGCTCTTTCTGGTTTACTTTTGGGCAGGTTGAACTTTTTCTCATAAGTCAATAAATTGGTCCTCTAGTGTATATTTTCTGCATCACAGCTTCTGTGTCAAGGAGCTTGATTAATGTGAGCTGTTCTTGAGAGAGTCTCTCAGCCTGATCTCTGGATGCTCATGGAATCAAGTTTGTGTGAATTCTCTGGAGAAGGCTCCTCTTGTAAAGCCTTGGGGAGGATAGCACATCTGCCAGCTTCCTGATACCCCCCTGCTCCCTGTCAAAGCAGTGCTGAGGGCTAACTCAGGCTTCCAGCCTTTGTGAGCTTCCTTCTCCAGAGACCTGGCGTGTCAGCTCTGTGGCTGACCTCAGGCAGGCAGAGGAAACTGCTTTGGGCCCTGTGGTCAGGACAGAATGTTCACTTCCTCCTGAGTTGGGTGAAGACATTGGATCAGCAGTTCTTGCCACAGTGAGGAGAAAAGAAGGAAAGCTCCTTATCCAGTGCTGGCAATCACACAACCCAAATAAATCCTCATGATTAGAGATGCATGCCTCTAATGAGGAACCAGGGGCCTGAGCGAAATGCTGGATCTTCAGTACAAGAGCAGCCTTGGAAGTCAGATACTGGAGAGGGTCTTTCTTTGTAATAATTAAAGAAAACCAATTCTTCACTCTCTTCTTCACAATATATCATGAAGACCTTCTGATTGCATTATCAAATATTTCTTGAATCTGGGAACGTCTCTCTCTGCTACTACCAGTCGCTAAAGAATCATTATCTTATTTCTGCAGATGAAGCAGAGGCCCTGAGAGGTGAGGGAAAAAGCTGAGGATCCCACAGCAAGGATGTAGCACAATATGTAATAGAACCTGTTTTCATGCCAACAGCACAGTATAGATAAGGTCTGGCCTCCTTGGTGTGGCTTCTACTACCAGCCTGAGGTTTGGACAAGTGGAGCTGTTCTCAAAGTTCTTCATCTCAGAAACTCTTCACACTTTATTGGTGGATCTTGCACTTTGAAGCTTTCATCCAAGCTTGGTTTTGTGCATCACACATTGGTCATTTGGAGAATATTGGTTCATTGGGTTTTGTAGTTCTTCCAAATGTTGACACATTTCATCATACAGTATCTGAAAAAAAAAATCACATCTGTTAATCAGTTCTCAACAGAAATGTCTTTTGAAAATAGGAAGCTCTCAAGCTCACAGTGGCAAATGCCGGTTTTTCAAAATTCTAAATTTTGCTTGAATACTCACATTTTATCCTCGGCAAAAAAATACTGTCAATGTTTTCTTCTCAAAGCCATAGGCTTGCTTCACTTGTTTTCAAGAAAATGTCTTTTGAAGACTCAAGTCTGAATAACCAGTTTGTCCGTTGTTCTTTCACAGTATTCCATGACAACAGTGACCAGTTCTGCTAACAACCCAAACAATTGGATAAGTGCTTTTCCTGGAGGCCCCCCATTATATTGACTATGCAGAAGGGTTTTATACAGTTTTCTCATTTTGGCCCCCTTGATATTAAAAAAACATAGGGATCCCTGGGTGGCTCAGCGGTTTTAGCGCCTGCCTTTGGCCAGGGCATGATCCTGGAGTCCCCGGGATGATTCCCACATCAGGCTCCCTGCGTGGGAGCCTGCTTCTCCCCTCTGCCTGTGTCTCTGCCTCTCTCTCTCTGTATCTCATGAATAAATAAATAAAATTAAAAAAAATATATATATATATATATACTTGACGGTTGAGATTTAATAAATTAATCAGTTTCTGCTTCACTAATGACATTCTTATGGGAGATTGGCTTTTATTTTATCAAAAAAAATTTTTTAGGACTAGTGCATGTTGGTGAAGAATACAATGACCGCTGGTACAGTTTGGTGTCACTGTCCAGATTCCTCCTAAGGTGCCAGAAGTTTCACCCACCATTGTTTTTGCACTGTCTGTGCAAATATTCACACAGTGAAAAAAGGCAGTTAATGTCTCAGTGTTATAATTTTGACCGTGAGGACCTCCTGAAAGGATCTCAAAACAGATAGGTACTTGTGAACCAAAACCTTATGAACTGCTGTACTAGTGCAAGAAAGTGGCATCTCAATCAGCCTCTTTCTAGGAGGAGGTAGCAAGGACCCTTTCAGCCCCCAAGACATAGAAGACTTAGTAGCTCTGATTCTGGATAGAAGTGCCTGGAAGGCCATTACCTGGGCCTCATTTAAAGCCAGCTTTTTTTTTTTTTTTTTTTTCCTTCAGCATCTCCTGGGCCATGCCCCATGGATCAACACTAGATCTTCCCTGGAAGAGTTCACACACATCTGATGAAGTAGGCCCAAAACCAACTGTCCATGACACCATTGGATGTTGTGTGAGGATGTGCTCGGGCACCTCAGAGACTGGGCACCAGGGGAGGTTTTTGGAGTAAGGGGCAGAGGGGGGAGCAAGCCAGCCTTTAGAGGTGAGAAGGACTTCTTTAGGCAGAGTGTGGGGGAGGACATTTAAACTGTAGGCATATTTGAGCAAGGCATGAGCTCAGAGAAAGGGTGGGAAGAGGGATGGTTTAAAGTCTAGCGTTCCAATATCTAGGCAGCTAGATCAGTCAGGGTGTTAAATGCTACGTAAGGAATTTGGACTTATTCAGCAGCAACAGGGAGTTCATTAATGATATAGGTAATCTTATATTTTAAGGCAAATCTCTATTATCTAATGAACAGATTTTTAAAATTAAGGGATCAATCCAAATCAATTTAAACTTTTAGGAATGTTGATGAAATAATCAGATGTCTTGTTATAATATCTAATTTATTGAGCTACACATGCATATTTAAAATAACATTATATACAATAATACATTAATACAAAATACTGCTTCCCCCCCCCCATTCTTACATGTCAAGTAACAATTTTATTCAAAGTCTACATGCATCTTGGACATTGTCTTCATTGTATCCAGAGCCATGGTTTCTTCAAGTGTATATCCTTCAATTGCATCTAAGTTGTTTGAAATACAGCATTTTAAAATACTTGTCTGACACTGTCA